>NW_008343971.1:1255560-1271388 GCF_000622305.1 Nannospalax galili
CTGCCTCCACACTATAATTTCTCTAGTTCTCCCACTGAATAAATGGAGCTGTTTCACTGTGTCTGGAGCTGTATCACCGCTGTTTCACTGCGCCTGGGACCAGCCTCCCCAGAAAGGCTTTCTTCCATCAGTGCTCACTGGCCATCCTGACCCCGTTCGTCGCTTCTGCTCCCCCTGCCCTCATGGGCCGGTGGCCAACGACCCGCAAAGAGAGGGAGAGACCCCCGCACTCCCCTGGCCCCTGTTCAACTTGCTTTCTTAAACAACACAGGCCCACCTGCCTAGGGGTGGCACCGCACAGTGGGCCTCCCACATCACTAAGATGCCCCTCAGACATGGCCATAGGCCAATCCAATAGAGGCAATTCCCCAATTGAGGCTCCCTCAATCCAGGTGTGTCAAGTTGACACTAAAGCTATCCAGCACAATTGACCCCTTGTCAACTTGACACACAAACATATCACTATTAAACCATAACCTTTATGATTCTTATCCCCAAGATACGATGTTAATATTAATATCACAACATAAGACAGTACAACCTTAAAAGCCCCACAGTCCTTAAAAACAATCTAAACACTTAAAAGTCCACAGTCTCTTTTAGGTCTCTTAACTGGGGGATCCTGTAAAATCAAAAACAAGTACTGTCTTATTTCAAAGAGAAGAATCAGGCACACCTAAGCAAAACCTAAGTCCAGCAAAGTAGCTCAAGGCTGCACATCAGGGATTCACTCACAGTCTTCTGGGCTCCAAAGGGTTCTGGAAGCTCCACCTCTCTGACTCTGATGTCCACAGCACACATAGCTCATCTTGCAGACCCAGCCCTTGGTGTCATACCATGGGCCTGGCATCTCCCAAATGCTGGGTCTCCACTGAAACTGAGGCCTCCATCACCAGTGGCCTCTTCTTTCATCTCCATGACCCTTTCAATCCTGGGGTCTTCAGTGCAACTGAAGCTGCACTTTCACCTATGGCCTTTCCTGGCCTCTCAGAGTGCCAAGCCTCAGCTGTTCTCTGTGACCCCTTCATGGTTTCAACACCAGAACCATGCAGGAGACTCTTACACATTACCAAGTCCTGCTTTCAGCTAAAGATGGAGGCTCTGGTCCCCTCTGGACCACTGCTTCTGTCTGAGGGGCCTGAGGAAATACCTCCCAGAAGACTTCACAACAGTGATGCTGGTCTCTTGTTACTTACAGCTCATTTTTCAGCCCCAGCTAACCAGCATCAATTGTGCCAGTAAAGCAATAGTTTTTACTTCAGGTTCTGGTCTCTTCTTAATCACAGCTGATTCTTCAGCCCCAGCCAACCAGAACCCACATATTCTCAATTCAAAATATAACACAAACAGCCATGATAGTCTCTGCTTCCTTTTGAAGCTTCACAAGCCAGGCCTTCATTGTTCACAACTTTTTCAGCATAACTGTTCCAAGCTCCACAGCAACAAACTCTGAGCACTCAATGGTTTTTTCAGCCCAAAGTTCCAAATGCTTCCACAGTCCTAAAAACACCAAGGTCAGGTCTGTCACAGCAATACCCCACTCTTGGTACCAATTTCTGTTCCAGCTTGTTTCTCCATTGCTGTGAAAAAACACTCTGACCACTACCAACTTGGGGAGGAAAGGGTTTATTTAGTTTACATATCCTGGGTCACAGTTCATCTGGGAGCCAAAGGTAGGAACTCAGGGCAGGAACCTGGAGGCAGGAGCTGGAGCACAGGCCATGGAGGAACGCTGCTTACTGGCTTGCTCTCCTGGCCCCTGCTCAGCCTGCTTTCCCACAGACCTGGCCACAGGCCAGTCCTATGGAGATAATTCCCCAATTGAGGCTCCCTCAATCCAGGTGTATCAAGTTGACAGCACAGTAGGGAACAGATGTTACCTGAGGGAGTTGGAAAAATTAGGAGTATTCAGCAGGAAGCAGAGGAGGGAGAGACATGCAAGGGACTATGGGGTGGGAGACTGAGGGAAATCAGGAAAGGAAAAATGGTTGGAGTCAGGAGGTACTGGGGGAGGGGGAGGATAATGGGGACACTGTGACTAAGGAGGGGGGAGGGAAGTTGGATGGGAGAAAAAAGAGTGGAGAGGAATGAATCTTGGGGGGGGGGCTAGGAAACCTAGAGGGAAAAGTGATGCCCTAGAAACCCTATGAGAAATGCACATAGAGTGTCTGAACATTAATGCATATGTATACCTGGGAGCTGCTTGGCAGGGAACTCAGTGCCAGATAGAAGAGACCTCCCTTAGAGTGATAAGCATGCCATGCAGCACTCACCAAAGAAGCTTCTTTTTGCATCAGATGGAGGCTACCGCAGAGTTGCACATTTGGTCAGGCACAGAGAACATGTCTGAGAGATGCCCAGTACTGGGTGACACATCTGCAGTTGAATCTATACAACTAAGGTCCATGGAACAAAGAGGAATAAGAGGTAGAGAGGGGGCTAATGCACCTGTAAACTCTCACCAGTGAGGCTTCCATGTACATCAGAGTGTGATACACACAGAAGGCCACACCTGGCCAAGTGTTGAAGAATAAGAAATGGTAGAGTGTAAGATAGGGCACCTATACAGAACCTCACCCACCCATGGCTCATGGACCATTGCAGAAGAGGCAGCAGAAAGACTGTAAGAGCCAGGGCTGGTTCATGAACACAGGGAGGTGGAGGCTTCCAGGCCACTGGGGGATTACTCATGTGAGCCTGCAGCAATGGTGGCATTGAACCTGTGACCCGTGTCAGCTCAATTAAACAAGGGCCAAAAGGGGAGGTGGGAAATAGGTGGTGGGCCAGCACTAGATAGAGAAGTATTTGAGACTTATTGCTGCTGGGTGAGGGAGAGTATGACTTACACAGGACCACTGGATGGGCTGAATAGACTCCAGTGGACACATTTACACTGAAGGACACTTGGGTATAAACACCTGAATGAATAGGACTCAGCATGTATGGCAGAGTGCATAGGGTTCGGGGTGGGGGGATAGGGGGAGGTATGGTTGGGTCTGGATTTGAGTGGGAAATGTATGAAATTTTAAAAGCTCAATAAAAAAGAGAAAAGCCTGTTTACATATACTTATGGATGATAAATTTATTGAAAATCCTCAGTCCCTAGTTTAAATAGAAACCATCACTTGCATTTTCTAGAAATACATAATCTCCATAATTTAGGGCTTCCAAGCATAAGGACCTAAGTTGAAAAAAAAAAACAAAAGTGTATTGTTTAATCTCCATCAGTTTGTGTAGTTACTAGGGTTTCTTCCAGTGTTGATTTTAAGCTGTATAACTTTGTGGTCTGATAGAATGCATGGAATTAATTCAAATTTTTTTTGTGTTTGTTGAGGTTTGCTTTGTGCCCCAGTATGTGGTCAATTTTTGAGAAAGGCCCTTGGGGTGCTGAATAGAAAGTGTATTCTTTGGTGCTTGGGTGGATTATTAAGTAGATATGTCAAGTCCATTCAATGTATGGTATCATTTAACTCAAATGTCTCTGTTTATTCTTTGTCTGATTGACAGAAAAATGTCAACTATAATAGACATTTTTCCTGTGTAAAGTACTCTGGGTTGCCATCTATAGTCATTTAGAACTGGAAATACTTTAGTTCAGGCTCTTCTGGCTTTCATCTTTTGCATTGATAAGCCAACTGTAATTATGATTGGTTTTCCTTTATACATGACTTGTTTTTCTTTTGTAGCTTTCAATATTCTCTCTCTGTTCTGTACATTTAGTGTTTTCATTATGATACGCTGTGGAAAGTTTCTTTTCTGATCCTGTCTATTTTGGGTTCTGTATGCTCCTTGTATTTGTTTGGGGATTTGTTTCCTTAATTTTGATGCATTGGAAATCTTCTATGTACCCAGTGAGCATAAGGGGGCTATCATATATTGATAAAAAATAAAGAACCAAGACTTCTACGGTGACTTAACTACAATGGCATAGGACCCATCCACCTGCTGCTGGGGTGGGATAAGAAAAAAAGTCCAGCTATTGCATGAGGAAGAGCTGATCTTCTTAGGGAAGGGACTGTAGATGATAGACTGACTGGATGCCAGTGAATAAACTTGCACTGAGGGACATATAGGAACACTAACTTTATATGATAGGCCTTAACACAAATGACAGAATGTATGAAATATAGTGGGAGGGTGCCAAAGGGGGAAGGGCGAAAAAGTGGAAAACTCAAGGGAAGAAAAAGAAAGTATGAGCAAAGAAAGATGATACAAAGAATAAGGGAACATTTTTAGAATTTGAAATTTTAATACACAAAATTAAAATTTCAGCAGATAAACCCATTTGAAAAAGAGACAGCAGAAATAACTGAGTACCATACATAGAAATATGGTATAACAGAAATTACCAATTAAACAACAGAAGGGCCTGGGCTGCATAGTGAGTTCCAGGTCAGCCTTATCTACACAGCAAGACACTATCACAGGGAAGTGAAGGCAGGGGAATGTTGAGTTCAAGGTCATCTCTGACTACATAGTAATGGCTTAAGGTCAGCCTGTCCTGCATGAGAATTGATCTAAAATAAAAAATAAATAAAATTCAGAGAAAAAAATATCTTAACCACTCAAGGAAAGGACAGCTTTCTTATCAAAAATCATGGAAGGCAAGAAGTAAATGTCCTGGTCGTTTCTGGTGCTGACAGGAAAGAAAAGTAAATCCAGAAAACTAATCAGTGAATGAAAATTAACCTATAAACATTGCAAATATCCTTCACAGATGAAAGTAAAGCAAAACATTCTCACATGAAAGAAAAAAGAGATAATTTGTTACTAATACATCTCCTAAAAGAGTTTCTGTAGGAAGTCATTGTAAACAGAAAATCACAAAAGACCCTTGGTTAACAACACTGGCTGCTCTTGCAGGACCAGGGTTCAGTTCCCAGCACCCACATGGCAGCTAACATGTGGCAGCTACAACTATCTGTAATGCCACTTCCAGGAGATCCAATGCCCTCTTCTGACATTTGTGGGTACTGCACAACATGGGTGCACTTAAACACATACAGGCAATAGAGTCATACACATAAAATTGAAAGTAAATAATCAAAATACTTCTTTAAAAAAAGGAAGATAACAGAGCATAAAGGAAAGTGAGTTTCTTAGACCTCACACAAACTGATAATATGATATATGAACAATAAAATGCATACGGCAATCAAGATATTCAAAAACACTGAAGTGATGTCAGTGAAGTAGAGTTAGGTGTCCAGAATTACCCACTTCATAAATCAAAATTATCAGAATCAACTTTTTTAGAACTCAAAATCAAGACTTGTAGCAGTTGAGAGCTCTTGCTGAAAACAGTAATCAAAAGACTGAATCTAAGTAAGAACAATGAGTTTTACCATTAAGGGAGATTTTTATTACCTTTAGGGTTTTGCGTGTGCATCTGTGTGTGTGTTTGTGTGTGTGTGTGTGCATGTGTGTGTGTGTGTGTGTGTGTATGTGTGCTCAACACAGTTCACATGTGGAGGTCAGAAGACAACTATAATAAGTCTATTCTCTCCTTTTACCATGTGGGACCCAGGGATCAAACTCAGGTCCTCAGGCTTGGTGGCAAGTGTCCATCTATTCAGGCCAAGAAAGAAACTTTGACATCAGGAGAGTTATGGCATTTTTCCTTGCCCTATTCTTCTCACTCTGTGCTTGTTTTTCAGGTGCTCCAAAGACAAACACCCCACAATGATGAAACAGAAACAGCCTCTGAAGAATTGGGGGGATCGCCTGGATCTGGAGTTACAGCCAGTCTTAAGCCACCCAATGTGAGTGCTGGGACCTGAATTTGGGTCCTTTGCCAGAGTAATATGCACTGTTAACTGCTAAGTCATCTCTCCAGACCCAGTGTTTGCGAATTCTGGTCCAGCACAGGCAGAACATGGAAGCTGTCACTCAGTGCCAACAGCAAGTATAATACTAAAAACTCTACAGCTCCTATTTGTCAGAGATGTGAGGTCAGGCACCAAACTGCTATTCCCAATGGTAAAGACAGACAGGCAAATACAGAGAATCACAGTTGGCCCAAAACAGAAACCCACAAGTAGCTTGTATGGAAATCAGTGTCAGAGTAGGAAAACCAGAACTAAAACTGAAGAATTGCTAAAGGCTCAGTAAAAACAAGTGAAAGAATTAAACATAACAATAATTGCAGAAGAATCCAGTCAGAACAAGGAGGCCCTCATTTTGTGAGTTTTACTCACGATCTTGTAATAAATATCAAGGAAACTTCCTCTCAGTTTTCTGTCAGGGGAAGGAGAAAAGGAGTTACAGCAGAGCATTCTATTCTCAGCAAGACCTTCTGTCAGGAAAAAGTATTCTCCTAAAGCATAGCCTACTGAGGAAAAGAGAAATGCCCATTTCTATGTCTCTCCAGCCTTCAAACTGGGTAAAGGAAATATACAACCCCAGCCCACATTACCACTCCGTCAGACCTGAGGGAAAGGTGAGAGAAAGGTTAGGGTTAGGGACAGGGTTAAGGTTAGGACAAGGTATTGGACTAGATCTAGGGCTAGGTTAGACCTAGAGTTAATTTTAGGGTTAGGCTTAGGGTTAGTGTTAAAATTAAGGCTAAGGCTAAGACTAGGTCTAGGGTTAGGGTTAGGCTTAAGGTTAGGCTTACAGTTAGTGCTAGAATTAGGGTTAGGGCTATGGTTAGGGCTAGGCTAGATTTAAGGCTAGGTTTACAGTTAGATTTAGGGCTAGTGTTAGGGCTAGGGCTAGGGTTAGAATTAGTGTTAGGGCTAAGCCTGGCCTAGGGTTAGGGGTAAGAGTATGGTTAGAGCTAGATTTAGTGTTAAGGTTAGGGTTACAGCCAGGATTAGGGTCATGTCTAGGGTTGGGCCTAGGGCTATGGCTATGGTCAGGTCTAGGGTTAGGACTAGGGTTAGTGCTAGGGTTATAATTAGGGTTAGGGATAGGGTTATGGCTAGGTCTAGGGCTAAGGCTAGGGCTAGGGACAGGTTTAGGGCTAGGGCTTAGATTAGGGCTGTGGTTAGGGCTACTGCTAGACTTAGGCCTAGGGATAGGGTTAGGTTTAAGATTGGGGTTTGGTCTAGGGTTAGGGCTAGGGAAAAGGCTAGGTTAAGTTTGTAACTGTTTGCTTTTCTTTAGTAAACACTATAGTTCTATATAAGCATCCAGTGCAATGGAAATTAAATGGAAGGAAGGGCTGTCTGTGTCACATATTCCATTTCATTTCTAAGAAAGAACACTAGGCCAAGTAAGTCATTCAAGGTGTTAAAGAAGATGACATATCACCTGAGTTTGTAACTGTTTCCATTCTCTTAGTAAACACTACAGTGATACTAAAGAGTTGAATACAATGGAAATGAAATAGAAGGACTGGTGTCTGTATCACACAAAGCCTTATCCTTAGCTCTAACCTAACCTTCGCCTTAACCCTAGCCCTAA
The DNA here is from genome assembly GCF_000622305.1 of Nannospalax galili. Lineage (NCBI taxonomy): Eukaryota > Metazoa > Chordata > Mammalia > Rodentia > Spalacidae > Nannospalax > Nannospalax galili. The sequence goes on from NW_008343971.1 coordinate 1,262,968, forward strand.
ACTTTGTCCTAGTCCTACCCCTAGACCTAACCCTACTCTTAAACCTAGCCCTATCCCCAGGCCCAAGTCTATCCCTGGCCCTGACCATAGCCCTATTCGAAGCCCTAGGCCTTGCCCTAACCCTAGCCTTAACTGTAGCCCTATCCCTAACCATAGGCTTATCAGTAGCCCAAGAAATAACCTTAGGCCTAATCCTAAACCTAACCCTTGCCCTAAATATAGCCCTAGCTTTAACCCTAACCTTAACCCTAAACCTAAACCTAATACTAACCTTAGGCTTATTGTAGCACGAAACTTAGTCCTAGACCTATCTCTAATCCGAATCCAAACCTGATCCCTAACCCTAACCTTAGCCTTAGTCATAAACTAACCCTAAACCTATCCCTAAGCCTAGCCCTAGCCCTAACCTAGCCCTAACTCTAACCCTTATACTAACCCAAACCCTAACCAATCCTAGCACAAGAACTACCAGTAGCCCTAGCCCTAGCCCTAAATTTAACCTTATGTCTAAGATTAACTGTAACACTAACCCTAGGCCTAAAGTAGCACTAAACATAGCCATAGGCCTAGCCCTAACACTAGCCTTAACCATAGGCCTAACTCTAGTCCTACTCCTAGCAATACCACTAACCTTAGTCCTAAACCTAGCCCTAGGCCTATGCCTAACCCAAGGCCTAACTGTAGCCATATCCTCAGTCCTAACTCTAACATTATCCCTAGACCTAAATGTATCTCTAATCCTAACCCTAGACATAAACCTAGCCCTAACCCTAACCATAGCACTTACTTTAACCCTAAACCTAACACTAGCCCTAGTCTTATCCCTAGCCCCAGGCTTAACCCTTTCCTTGGTCCAAGCCCTAAACTTAATAAAACCCTAATCCTAATCCTAGTCTTCACCCTAAACCAAGCCCTAACAATAGCCCTAGCACTAACCCTAACCCTAGCCCTAGACTTAGCCAAAACTCTAACCCTAACCCTAGCCCACACCCTTTCCCTAAACCAACCCCTAACCATAGCGGTAACAGTAACATTAAGCCTAGCCCTAGCTCTAGACATGACCCTAACCCTAACCTGAATGCTAACCCTAGCTCTAAACCTAGCCCTAACCCTAATGCTAACCCTAACCCTAAACCCAATCCACACCTTAACCAAACTTAACCACACCTAAACCCTAAACTCAAGTGTAAACCTAGTCCTAGCCTTAACCCTAACCATAAACCTAGCCTCAGCCCTAGTCCTAAATCTAACCCTAACATTAACACTAACCCTAAACCTAGACCTTGCCCTAGTCCTAACCCTAGCCCTAATCCAATTCTAACCCTAGCCCTAGTCCTAACCTTAGACCTAACTGAACCCTTAGCACTAGCAACTACCCTAGCCATAATGCTCACATTATCCCTAGCTATAGCCCAAGCCCTAGGCCTGTCCTTACATTACCCTAATGCTAGCCCTAAACCTATCCCTAATCCTAGCACTAAACATGGCCATAACTCTAGGCCTAACCCTAGCCCTAACTTTAACACTAGCCCTAGCATTAGCCATTGTCATAGCCCTAACCCTAACCATAACAATAAACCTAGTTCTAACACATCTTAGTCCAGACCCTATCCATATCCCTAGGCTTAATTCCAGCTCTAGCCCTAAGTTTGCCCTAACCCTAACCCTAACCCTTACCCTAGCTCTGACCTAGTCCTAGCCCTGACCCTAACTCTAACTCTGACAATAAACCTAACCTTAACCAAAGACATAAAATAAGACCTAAACATAGACCTAACCCTACCCCTAGAGCTAGCCCTAGTCATTAGCAGCCCTAATCCTTTCCCTAATTCTAACCTTGACTCTAACCTTAACCCTAACCCAAACCCAAAATGAACCCTAGCCCTAGTTTTAGCCTTAATTCTAATCCTACACCTAAGACTAGCCCTAACACTAAACCTTTGGTGTAAAGTACCCTTAAAAATAGTCCTAGGCCTCCAACCCTAACACTAACCATATCTCTAGCCATAAACCTAGTCCTAGATGTACCCCCTGCTCTAGCACTAAACCTAGTTCTAACTCTAACCCTAATACTAACCCTAGATCTAGCCCTAACCCACACCCTAACCCTAACCCCAAACCTAGCCCTAGCACTAACCCTAACTTTAACTCTAGATATATTGCTAACCTGTGCCCTAAACCTAACCCTAGCCTGAGCTCAAGTCCTTGTGGTATCCATAATCTTAAACTTAGCTCTAGCCTAACCCCTAGACCTAACCTTAGACCTATCCCTAAACCTTTCCCTTGTCCTAGCCCTAACCTTAATCCTAACTCTAACACTATCCCTAGACCTAACCATATCTCTAACTCTAACGTTAACTATAAACATAGCCCTACCCATAACCCTATCTCTAACCCTAGCCCTAACCATAAATTTAGCCCTACCCCTAACCATAACCCTTAGCCTAACCCTAACCTAGTCCTATACCTAATGCCCCAACCTAACCTTAGCTCTAGTCCTACCCCTAGACTTAGCCAAAACTCTAACTCTAACCCTAGCCTTCACCCCAGCCCTAAACCAAGCCCTAACCCTAGTGTTTCACTAAATTTCCCCTTTCTGCTGGGAGGCCTGCCCTCACTCAGGGTCTCGCCATCCTGATGTGACATAACACATTCTATTTGGGTTTTACATAGTTTATGACACTTGGCAGGGGTGACCTACAAAGACACGGATTCTTATAGGCCCTTTCCACATTTGAAATGTACAGCCATCCACTCCTGCCCACAGTCTCTGCCACTTTTTCATGCGCAGCCAGCTTTTCCCTCAGAGCCCCTCATTCCAGTTTGCTCCAGGTCACAGCAGCTCTATCTTGCCCTGCTGGGTCTGTGAGGCACGGTCTAGCTTCCTTACCCTCCATTTCCCACTCCCTTCCTGGTGTTCAATATGGCAGCTGGAGCCACCTCTTTTTCCCAGTGTGCTCTGGCCCTGGATCAATTCCAGATCTTCAGAGGAACTTCTGGCTTACACCTAGTCATAGCCCTAGACATGACCATAATCCCTAAACCTTACCCTAAACCTAGCCTTAACTCTAGTGCTAGCACTAGCCCTAAACCCAGCCCTCGCCTTAACCTTAACCCTAGACCTATTTCTAGATCTAACCCTAGGCCTAACCCTAATTCTTACCCTAATCCTAACACTCACCCTAACCCTAAACCTAACCTTAACCCTATCCTTAATCCTAGCTCTAACCCTAGTCCTAACCCTAACACTTACCCTAATCCTACCACTCACTTAACCCTAAGTCTAACCCTAAACCTCTCATCCTAACCCTAGTCTCAGCCCTAGCCCTTACCCTAGCCCTAACACTAACCCTAACCTTAGACCTAACCCTAGCCTTAGCCATAGCCATAAGCCTAGCCTTACCACTTGCCCTACCCCTAGCCATAGCCCAAGCCATAGCCCTATCAGACACTGAGAGAATAGAATATTTTTTAATTATAATCCTGGAATTATAGACCATCCTCTTCCCATCTAACACACATATGTCACCAGTAAGACATTGCATATGGCATTCCTTGTGCCCAGTATATCAGAACTACATTTCAACAAAAAATTACAAGATAGGGGCTAGAGAGATGGCTCAGTGGTTAAGAGCACTGGCTGCTCCTGTAGAGACCAGGATTTGATTTCCAGTACTCACATGCCAGCTAACAACCATTCATAACTTCAGTTCCAGGGTATCAGAGCCCTCTTCTGACCTCTGCAGGCATTGCAGAACATGGGTGCACTTACATACATGCAGAAAGTACACTCATACACATAAAAAAATAATATTTTTGAGGGGGTATTTTTGGGGCAGGGTCTCCCTGTGGTCCCAGCTGACCTGGAACTTGCTGTGTAGATCAGGATGGCCTGGAACTCACAGAGATCCACCTGCCTCTGCCTCTGGAGTGCTGGGATTAATGGTGTGCACCACCACACCCAGCTAATAATAAATATTTTTAAAAACAAGAATCTTCTGTTAAGTGGAGGGGACACTGGATCAAATAAATTTCAGGTTTATCTGGGGGTATTACTGTGTTTTATTGCCCTTTCTGTTGCTGTGATAAGCTTTCTGACAAAAAGCAACTTAGGGGAGGAAAGGGTTAATTTAGCTTACACATCTAAGACACAGTCCATCATGAGGGAAGTCATGGCAGGAACTAAAGCAGGAGCCTAAAACAGAAACCATGTAGGAACACTGCTTGATGGCTCTCTCCTAGGACTATGCCTAGCTAGACTCCTCATACATCCCAAGTCCACCTGCCTAAGGAATTGCACCACCCATGATGGGCTGGGCCCTACTACATCAATTAACAAGCCTGCCCACAGGCCAATCTAATCTGGAAAATTCCTCAGTCAAGACTGGGTTCACAGGTGACTCTAGGCTGAGTCAAGTTGACAAATTTGACACTTCCCCAAAAGCTTCTGGTGTGACTATACAATATTTCTACTCAAATATACACTTGACCATTACTCATGTCAATGGAACAAGTATTACACACTTGCTAATTAGTGTACTGCCTAGTGCCATGCTTTTTCAAATTAAATGTCCTCAGAATCTGCTGATGGTCTTTCTAAAACTCAGACTTATCAGGTGTGGGTGGGGATTCTGAACTTTTGCATTTGTACAAGCTCCTAGGCCATGTCAGTCTCCTGGTCTCTAAATCATTCTGTGAGTAGCAAAAGGCAAGTAGAGATCTAGATATTGCTGTTGAAGTGCTTGTTTGAGCTTTATCTGAAGTGTGGACTCATGATTAGATTAGAAATTTTTAGATGCTCACTAACCATGCCTGGAGTGTGGATTGAGGTAAAAAATGTCACACGTTAAAGAATTATTTTGTTGTAAAATTAGTTTTCTCCACATGTATCATACAGCTTTTAATGATGTATTTTAAAGTGTCAACAAAAAGATCTATACATATGTGCAGGTGCAAACAAAACACCTATTTGGATAAAGGAGACTAAAGGAGCACTACTACCCTGAATAGATTTTTGTGCAAGTGATGTCCACCTGGCTCCTCTTTCTCACAGCAGTCCGAGAATTGCCAACAAAAAGAATTAGTCATGTGTTTTCTAGTCCAATTCCTTGAAAAACGTCACATATAAACATTATATAGCTTGCTTTATGCTGTTATCTGTTGTTTTTGTTTCCCAATAAAGACAAGACTGATGTTTGAAAGTTTGTAATGAACTTTGTTGAAAGGTTTACATCCAAAAGCCGTGCTCCTGATCACTGCTGTTGGAAACATACACTAATGGATAATATGAAACATCCACCATCATTAACTACAATAGGATCCTTTGATATCAAGTGTTCATGAACAAATTCAATAAGCTCTTATCCTAAATAACTTGTACAATACAATCTCTTAACATATTGCTGCTAAGGTTTATTATTGCAAAAATGTACTAACATCTATTTCTACCATTCGTAGAAATATGAATCTATTCAGTGGCAATGGACTCAAATTCTGGACTATCGGGAGAGGCATGACAAATATGCAAGTGCTTAGACATATGATTAAGTAACATCCACCTCCTTGTAGTGCTGCAGTCTAATTTTTTTCTCCCATATAGGATGTTGGATTGTTCTGGAGCTTGAGTATGTGCCACTGTGTCCCAAGGGAACATTTTGAAGAGGAAATATGTCTATAGTTATTTCCCTACTGAGTCATTTAAGACTGCGAAGGCTACATGTAATTACAACCTCACTATTGTGCATAAAACAAAGAAACAAAAGCAAACAAAATACAGTTCCACAAGGCAGCATTCATACTGTGGCCTTAGAACCGTGCCAGAGTGGTGATGCAGGGAGTCAGGGCAAGGGTCACCACTGAATCCCATCTTCCTACTGTCTCATCATTAGGGCATGCTCTTCTCCTCCTTACTAGGCAACTCCAGAGCTTATATTCACATTCTGCACAGAAACACAGATGGGTAAGAGTCAGAGAGCTTTCTCTTTTGAAGTTTTTGACTTCTAGGAGGCAAAAAATACAACCCATAAGAGAACATCTGCCTGTATCAGATGGCTGGCAGTCAGCTTGCTCCTGTATACCAAATGGACTTTGGTAAACTGCAGTTGATAAGAGAAAATCAGAATTCTTCTAGTAAAGAAGACAGGAGTGGGAGTCTGAGAGATGACTCAGCAGTTAAAAGCACTTACTGCTTGTCCTAGTTTTTCTCTCCATTACTCTGGAGAGACAAATACTCTGACCAATACCAACTTGGGGAGGAAAGGGTTTATTCAACTTACATCTGTCTCCCAGGTCACAGTTTATCAGGAAGCCCAACGTAGGAACTCAGGGCAAGAATCTGGAGGCAGGAGCTGGAGCACAGGCCATGGAGGAATGCTGCTTACTGGCTTGCTCTCCTGGTCCCTGATCAGCTTGCTTTCTTATGCAACACAGGCCCACTTTCCCAGGGGTGGAACCACCCACAGTGGGCTGGGCCCTCCCGCATCACTCATCAATCAAGAAGATGCCCCACGGGACCTGACCACAGGCCAGTCCTATGGAGGAAATTCCCCAATTGAGGTTCCCTCAGTCCAGGAGTGTCAAGTTGACACTAATGCTATCCAGCACACTGCTCTTGAGAGGACAAGAGTTTGGTTCACAGCACCCATGTCAGCAGGCTTACAACTGCCTGTAACTCCAACTCCAAGGGTTCTAATACTCTCCTCTGGCCACCACGAACACCCATGCAAACATAGCATACACTCACACAGACACACAAACATACACATAAATTAAAACACAATATATCTATCTTTTATAGAGTAAGGAGGAAGAGAAGGAGTGGGAATAGCAACGTAGTAGGAGTGAGAGGAGAGAAACCATAGCTGCTCAGATTGTCATTTGTGTTTATTTCCTTGTGAAATGGAACATTTAGAGGAAAAAAATTTTTAAAAAAACCTAATACAGATTTCCAGATACTATGGTGGACTAGAAACTAACCCAGTAAAGAGCTGGAAAAAGGAAAAATACATATACTCTATTTCAAAAAGAGTTAAAGCTGCAGAAACTCAGAGGTTGTCACATACCCATTGAAGAGTGTGGAGATAAAGTAAAAAAAAAAAAAGTACATTATTCCAGACACAGTTCCAGTCATGTGACTCCACAGCACGGAGAGGGAAGCTTCATCCAAAAGGCAACTTGTGCACCCTTGGAGAAGAGAAGTCCTACCCCTCAGGAACAACTCACAGAGCCTTCACAAGTCTCAAATCCATGTTCAGGACTTTGTGAGACTGTGAGTCTTCACAGATGGCTCAGCAGTGGAGAGGAATCCCATTCTGACATTCTGTGACTCACAGGGCAGTGAGTGGGCCTTTTCCCGAGGCGAAAAAAAAAAAACCTATTGATTTAAACAAAACTACCCTGGGGGGCAGTTCTAGTTGTCTATTTTCTTTTACCATGACCAAAAGTAACAAGAGGAAAAGGTTTATTTCATCTTATTCTTCCAAGTGGCAGTCTATTACTGAGGGAATGGGGCCCAGAATGCTGCTTACTAACTTGCTTCTCTGGCCTGTGCTCAGCCTGCTTCTTTTTTAAATTTTTTATTTTATTTATTTATTTATTTATTTCTCTCTCTCTCTCTCTCTCTCTCTCTCTCTCTCTCTCTCTTCTCTCTGTGTGTGTGTGTGTGTGTGTGTGTGTGTATGTATTGCCTTCTTGTATGTAAGTAGATCTGTGTCATGCAATGCCCTCAGAGGTCAGAAGAGGGTGTCAGATCCCATGGAACTGGAGTTTTTTTTCAGACAGTTGTGTTGGGATTTGAACCTGGGTCTTCTGTAAGAACAGTCAGTGTTCTTAACTGCTTAGCCATCTCTCCAACTCCCTCAGCCTGTTTTCTTATACAAGACAGGATGAATGACCTGCCCCAGAGTGGCATTACCCACAGTGTGCTAGCCCCACTCAAATCACTCAACAGTTCAAAAAATGTGGGCTATTCTCTCTGGTTTTCAAAACTAGCTAGGCATTGATTATCTCTCACATTGTCTCACCCCTCCATCACGGTTTTCCCTCTTAAGATGCCCCCATTTCCTCCCTTTCTCCCTGAATAATACTATTCTCCTATGGTCCTACCTCTCTTGAGCTCCTTCTTTCCCTTTATCCCCTAGGTTCCTTGTATATCCTTCCCTCCCCCTCCCCTAAACTAACCCAATTTTTATCCATATCTCCCTTATTAAGGCCTCTTTCCTATTGTTCCTCTCTTTCAGGTTATTTCTTTTCCTTTACCCCACTGTTTCCTTTCCATTATACTGGTTCTTATAGCTATGTCTGGTTGCATACTTATTTATCAGAGTCTGTTTCTAGGATCCACATATGAGGGAGAAAATATGTCCATTTTTTCCTGTTACTTCACTTAGTATAACAGTTTCTAGTTCCATCCATTTACCTGCA
>NW_008343971.1:1272681-1308974 GCF_000622305.1 Nannospalax galili
TGATGTATAAAATAAAAAATTCTTCAAAGCATAAAAATTTGCTCCTTAATAATTAGTAGATGTGAAAAACATTACCATTGAAATCTACCTGATCACTTTATATCCATGCTCAGATGCCAAGGAGCTCAGAAAGTAACCGACTGTGACTAGTAAAAATCAGATATATAGAGATTAGAAACACATATGCATTAGTGTCAATTGTATTAAAAATGAATTTTTCTGTATGAAATTGTGTATTTTAATAATGAAATGGAGATCTTTTTCAAAGTTTAAAGCCTCATTTAATTTTATGTCCTATAGGGTTTATACAGAGTACAATATTGTATAGCTGTATTAATTCAACTGTAAACCTAAAAATTTAAAGCCAATTTTGAAAGAGAAGCAGCTTAGCACTGGAAATTGTTATTGAATATGTCAACGCTGTTGTAACGAAATGCCTTTTCTAATTATATGGTTATTAAATAAATAATTTTTAAAAATGTGGGCTATAGAGACGGCTCAGAGGTTAAGAGGTTCTTGCAGAAGTTCTAGGCTCAAACCCAGCACCCACCTGGCAGCTAACAACCATCAACAACTCCAGTTCTGGGGAATCTGATGTCCACAATCTAGCTGCCTGTTATAAACATACACTTACATGAGATCTTGAATTGTGAATCTCTTTTCTATTCCTATAATAGAACCATAATCAGGGAAAGATTGATTCCTACTTTCTTTAAAAAAAAAAAAAAAGGTTTAAAAGATTTAACTTCTGTGTGTGTGTGTGTGTGTGTGTGTGTGTGTGTGTGTGCCCCAGCCACATGTTGCCGGTGCCAAGGCCAGAAGAGGACGCCAAATCCCCTGAAACTGCCAACCCGGTGCTGGAAACAGAAATCAGATCCTCTGCAAAAGCAGCAAGTGTTCTTAATCACTGAACCATCTTTCTAGCAACTGATTTTTTTCTAATTTGTATTAATGACAACACATGTATCAATCGTGATTAATAAGGCATTAAAGAATTAAAGTGCTTTTCCACTTCTAGAAGTAGAAGGGCAAAGTATGTATCAAGAATGTAGTTTTAAGTTTCTGAATATTTGCTATTTATCGTTTCTTAAACAAAATTTCAATTTAGACAGTTCAATTAATTTGAAATGTCATATCATCTGTCAATTCATAGGGTTGAATAGTTAAAAATTCAGACTAGAGACCTACATTCTCTTCTAAGTCAATGAAATATTTAGCACAAACATACATTATTCCTTCATATGTTCTGATCAAACCTACCCATCACTCTCCCCCTTTAAATTCTCCCCAGTCCCTCCCCTATATCTCTCTCCCAACTTCTTGTCCAATTAGTGTTGCCCTCATGCACATGGTTAGAGGACTGTTCACTGTAGCATGGGCAAATTTCAAGGGCTCACACAGCTGAACTTTCTGTCATCTGCCCACCATTGACTATTTGAAGCTTCTCAGAGAGGAGTGGGGCCTTGTGAAGGTCTTCTGTAGGCAAATATAGAATTTGAGAGTTCTCAAAGAACTCCAAAAATTAAGCACCATAAAAGCCAGAGCATCCAACCAATAAGTGGACCAATTAACTGAATAGGCATTCTCAAAGGAAGAAATACAAATAGCCAATAAATATTTGAATAAGTCTTCAATATCCTTCGCCCTTAGGGGAAATACAAATTGAAACTCATTTGAAATTCCATCTCACCCCAGTCAAAATGGCTATCATCAAAACAACAAATGACAGGTTTGGGAGATGACTCAATCAGTAAAGTGCTTGCCTTGCAAGCATTAGGACCTGAATTTGATCTCCAGAACTCAAGGAAAAATAAAACACAGGTATGGTGGTGTGCCCTTGTAATCACAGCACAGGGGAAGTGGAGACAGATCCTAGATGCTAACTGGTAACCCAGCTTTGTTTCTTTGTGAATTTCAGGAGGGAGAGAGAGAGGGGAGAGAGAGAGGGAGGGAGAGAGAGAGAAGGAGAGAGAGAGGGGAGAGAGAGAGGGATGGAGAGAGAGGGAGAGAGAGAGAGGGAAAGAGAGAGAGAGAGATTCTTTCTGAAAAACAGAAGGCAGACAGCACCAACAGCTGAAGTTGCCCTCTGTTCTCCATGTGCACACAAAATTCTGAGCATCTGCATATACATGTGCACCTGAATACTTGAACATGTACAAAAATGTGCACACACACACACACTCACACACACACACACAGAAAATAAGTGACAATGCTAACAAGGATGCTGAAAAAGTAGAAGCATGCTGGTGGTAATGTAAACTGGCATGATCACTTTGAAAATCATTGTGGAAGCTTGTCAGTTTCTCACATAAACTAAAAAGAGGCTTTATGATAAAGCTGTAATACTCCTGGGTAAAAACTTCGATGATTTGGGGCTGGAGAGATGGCTTACTTGTAAAGCATTCTGGCCACTCTTGCAGAGGACCTAGGGCCTAAGATCAGTTCCTAGCCCCCTTGTCATGGAGCTCACAATTGCCTATAACTCCAGCTTCAGGGGAATCCAATGCCCTTTTCTGGAGTCTGTGGGCATTTGCACTCATACATGCACACATTCCCACACAGAGTCATATATGCACACAATTAAAATTTTAAAAAATAAATCTTTAAACTTGAATCATTCTAGTTAAACATACTTCAGAGATACTTGTACATCCATGTTTATTACTGTAATATTTACAACATCAAAGATACAGAACTATTCTAGAGATCTATTTACAGATGCGTGGATAAAGAGGATGTGACACAAAAACAGAATGTACATTTACTCACTGTAAAGAAAAATTAAATAATGACATTTATAGGCCAATGGATAACACTGTAGATCATTATGTTAAGCAAAGTCAGCCAAACTCAGGAATACAAATATTGTTTTCCCCCTTTTTAGAATCTAGATTTAAATTTGTCTATAACAATGTGTGTGTGTGTGTGTGTGTGTGTGTGTGTGTGTGTGTGTATACTAAACTTGAACCTGTATCCTTTCTAGCTAGCTTTTATAGTGCTGGAAAGTGTTAAGGTGTTATGCATGCTTCTGGAGGAGAAAAAGTAATCATGAATCATACTCATCTGTGAATACTGTGAACTACAATAATGACTATACTGGGAATATATGCTCACTGGTGCAGTAATGGCATGAATGTTATGCAGTAACCAATCACTTTCTCATTAGATTTAATATGCCCAATCTACAAAATCGAACTCATAGCTGGCACTGCTATTTCAGCTAAAGACCTGTGATGACATAGGTCATATAGACCTAGGGGAGGACCTACTGTTTACTCTGCTAAACCGACACAGTATTAAAGCAACTCCTAATAACTTATCATTATACCCATAAATTAGCACATCTCTCAACCTCATCAGAGAAGCTTCTTTTTTCAGTAAGCAGTGATTAACACAGAGATCCAAAACTGATCAACATGAAGAAAATAAAAGACTGTGGAGTGCTCAACCTTAATGGGATACATATATCACATCTCTCCCTCATGGATTAGGGATCATTAGAAGGAAGAGGGGGTGGAAAGAGTGCAAGAGCCAGAAGCAGTGAATGACTATAAGGAAACACTGTGTTTTCAAGACACAACGGTACAGTTGTGACAGCATGAACAAGACCTGTGCAAGATCAAGCTAGGCAAAATTCCAACCTGGATGAGGGAAGTGAGCAAAAAGTCTTACCATTAGCTGAAGAGCTATTGGCAATTTATAGGTGCTGGGAGAAGGAGAATCAGTTTTCTTTAAGGATGTGATCCCTGGCTGGTCAACCACGCTCCAGGGGATGGACACATACCCAATAACATTTGGGAAACATAAATAGACAAAGTGGACTTTTAAAAATAAAGAAGACATGAAGATGGGTAGATAGAGAGGTTGGGTGGATCTGGGAGAAGTTCATGAAGGAGGAATGAATATGATCAAAATATACTGTATGACATTATCAAAAAATTAATAAAAAACATTATTTTTAAAATAAACAGTTCATTTAAAAAAATAGGCTATGGTCTATTTTTAAACAATGTACCTGTGTTTAGGACTGCCCACTAGGAATTAGATAACCACTTAAGGAGCTAGTCCTTGGAGAAAACTGATTCTCCCCTTCCTCAGCACCCAGTGATTGCCTGCAACTCTTCATCTTGAGATGGGACCCAGTTTGACATTTCCCCCATTCACTCTGGTAAGTCAACTGCCTTTCTTTATTATGCAGATCTTGTTAGACAGTGGAGATTCCTTTGGTGCAGCTTCCCTATCACGTGCAGAATGCCTTAAGTAGCAGCAGGTGTCTAGTACCTCTGCCACCTCCTTTTATATCATCATAGCCTTAGGTATGTATATGTAACAATCAAAGAAAAGGACATGAAATTGAAAGCAAGTGGGGGAGACATGGGAGGTGCTGGAGGGGGACTGAGAGGGATGGAAATAATGCAGAGACTATACTCATGTATAAAACACAAAAGTAAATTGAAAGGCTAAGGAACTGAATAGAAAATTCTCAACAGAAGAAATTTAAATGCTAGGAAACCCTTTAAAAGGTGTTCAATATCCTTAGCTATAAGGGAACTGCAGATTAAAGGTCTCAGTGAAAGAATAAACTGTTAGGTTGCTAAGCTCTCTTGTTGCTAATCTCTTACTGTGTTTAATTTATAAATTAAACTTTGTCATAAGTGTGTATATCTAAAAAACAGTGTTCATTGTGTGGTGAGTGTGTATGTATATTAGTGCATGTTTTTTATTTGTGTGTAGAGTTCAATAGTATCTGTTGTTTCAAGCAGCCAGTGTGGACATTTTCCCATAGGGATAGTGCACAACTTTTCCTAGAATTCATTGAGCATAGGGCAATTCTTCCATTAAGGAGGTGCTTCTAGGAGATCCTACTATTCCAAACATGCCATTTGTTTGGAGATTTCTTCTATCTTGGCCACTCCCCTAGTGATCACCTTCATACATAGAAAAACACTGGCTTAATTTCTAATTTGCATGACTATGATGATTTTATGGATTGATATCCACTGTGAACTTCACTGAAAAGATGGAATATCACTTTTCCAAATTTGATAAAAATCATGTGGAGGCCAGTAATGCCAGGAGAGGTCTCAGGGAGAATTACAAACACAAGATGAGGATACCTTGATATAAAGATTATTATCCATAGCACTCTGATCCTTGGGTTCATAATAGGAAGTACAGGTTAGCGATTAAAGAAGAGAAGAACTAGAATAATAACTTAATAGCTACTTACAAGTTGACTATGAATGATTAATTATGCATATTTAGTAGTAGCAATTACCTTAATTTTTTAAAAAAAGATTTATTTTTACATTTTAAATATGTATGTCTGTGCAACTAAGTGTGGGTATGTGCACAAAAGTGCAGGTGCCCACAGCGGCCAGAGACATCAGATCCTCTGGAGATCGGAGCTGAACTTATAGGCAGTAGTGACCGGCCTGACATGGGTGCTGGAGATCAAACTCAGTCCTCTGCAAGTGTAGAATATGCTCTTAGCCACCCAGCTATCTCCCCAGTACCATAAAAGCCTCAGTTTTGAATTGAGAATCATCTTGAATTAAATGACTGCAAAGATAAGAGTTACAAAGGTAAAAAGATAAGAAAGATAAAAATTAAGATACTTATTACAGATGAGTCAACTGAACATTCCATACATACTCCTTAGGCTGTTACCAGAATATAGATGATGTAATCATCTATAGATAGATAGATAGATAGATAGATAGATAGATAGATAGATATGGATGATAGGTAGATAGATAGATGATAGATAGATGATAGGTAGATAATAGATAGATAGATGATAGATAGATAGATAGATTTAGATAGATAGACAGATAGAGATAGAGATGAATTCTGCTTGTCAAATTCTATTTAAAATGGCTAACCGTACAATTGCATTGTCCTGATATGACTATTTTTACCTAATAAACACATACACTTAAAATTGCATTTAATATTTTCTCAGTACAGGGTTAGGAGGACTGGCTGCTCTTAGAGAGGACCCAAGTTTGATTCCCAGCACCTACATGGTGGCTAACAGTCCTTAACTCCAGTTCCAGGGGATCTGACGCCCTCTTCTGGCCTTCAGTGGCATTGCATGACACAGGTGCACTTATACATGTAAACACAATACACTCATGCTCATAAAATAAAATTTTAGAATTGATTAATTTTTTTTAAATCAACACTTAAACAAGTTGCATATTTTCAGTTTCTAAGTATTCAAAAATCAATTTTCCTAGAAACCTGAATATTTTGCAGAAAAATCTATAGGTCAGTATCGTACAGTCAGAGACATAGCTAGTTACACAATACTGATACCAGGTAAGAAAGATGGCATTCTGTAATTTAAGGCACCTTAGAGAAAATCACATTCAAATCTCTGAGATAGCTTTTTCTCCTGTGTGACCTTGGACCATGCATGAAACGCCTCTAAAACCCAGATTCCTGATCTGTGAAATGACATCTTCCTCCAAGTGTTAAAAGACTCTGTGGAAAAATAAAACAAACATGCTTAACGTACTCCCATTTCTTGATAATTGTAGGTTATGAAACCAAATAAGTGAAAGTCGAGGCAAGAGAGTAAAATAGAGCCACTCTGTCCAGCTTTCTTCATGATCAGAGCAGGAAAATTCCTTAAAAATAAGACTTGATGGGCAATGAAATCCTCTTGCCTAGAATTATTGCTCCTTCTGGCCCTGTTAAATCTTAGGTTCTCTGTGTCATGGTTTCATTTGAATTAAGGCAATAAAAGCTTATTTTAAAATTTGCATGTTTGATTTCTGTGATTGGCAGATCATTAACGTTTGAAGTCCATCCAATGCCTTAACCTCAGGGAACCTGGGAATATGTTCCCTTGTAGTGGCACAAAAGATTACTCAGGTGACATTCACTTAAGAAGCTTAAGGGGAAGATTGCCTGGATGACACAGGTGGGACCACTGTGATCACACAGTCCTTTAAAATGGAAGGATGTTCCCTGGATGAGCCAAAACGATAAAATAAACATTTCAAAGCAGTGATGAGCTCAGCCTGCTATGAATGGATTCGAAATGGAGGGTGAAGGCTAAGTGGAGGAAGGGGATCAAATCTTGGCAGCCTCTACCAAACTGGGAACAGCCCCAGGGTGACAGACAGCAAGAAAACAGAGATTTTTACCTCAGGGATTGAATTCTGTTAACCCTTGTTACAAATAGGAAACAAGTAACCACCCCACCCATGAAGGGCCCCCAAACGAGCACAGCCTTACCTATACCTTAATATGAAACCAGTGAAACCCATGCCAGACTGTTGATCTTTAACTATGAAATAAAACTAATGATCTTTAAACTGCATGTAGTAAGAAATATAGCCTCACTTACACTATGTTGTCTCTCCTAGGCTAATATGTAACAATGTCTAAGTCTTCAGAATGTCCTACCTGATAACAGTGTCTTTGTTTGACTGAAGATTTTGGCCCCAAGTTAGCCTAACAATTTGATTTATAATGAAGACCTTGAACAAAGGTATATAAACAGTGACTAAACCCCAATACAAATTCTCGATACCAAAGGCATAGGGGAACTTCCCTGACAATACTTTGAGCGCCTTGCTACATATGGTACTTGAAGGAGGTATCACCATTCATGATTGCACTGGGGAAGAAGGCCCCGAATCTAGTCTCTTCTCCTATATCTCCATTCCTTGTGTCTCTTCCTTTGCTAATGTTAGCTTATTTGCTCTCTCCATAATAAATCCTAAGGGTGTTAGCTTTCACTGTATTCTGTGAATCAAACAAGTTCTGGTGGGGTCCCTGGTTTTCAAAGAGATGGTGCTATGAAAACTTCTGAATTCATGAGTGGGGTCTGAATTGACAGTCTTGTGGGACTATTTTCTCCAACTATGCAGTCTGGCTGTCTCTGCACAAAACACTGAGTTTTCTGGTTATTTGTTATAGCAGCAATAGAAAACTAATAATAAAAAAAGAGAATACTTTTTACACTTTGAATGGGAAATGTCCCTTATAGACTCCTGTTTGAATACCTGGTTCCAGCTGTTGGTCCTCATTAAGAAGGCTGTGGAAAGTTTAGGAAGTGGGCCTGGGCGGGAGAAGTGAGTCACTGGTCGGTGGGCCTTGAGATTTTATAGCCCCACCCACTGCCTGTTGACTCTCTGCTTTTCACTATGGATGTAATGTAACCAAATGCCTCCTGCTCCTGCTGCTATGTCTTCCTTATGACAATGGACTATATCAGCTCCAACTGAAAGTCCAAATAAGGCCTTATATATTGAAGCAGAGTATCACCTGAACCTAGAACTCCCCACTTCAGCTAGACTAGCCAGCTAGCTTGTTCCATGGACCCTCTGCCTCTGCATCAAAATTACTTACCTTACCCATTGAGGGATATCCCAGGCCTAGGAATTAGGGTTTCTTTTTTTTAAAGAATTGCATGATAGAATAGGAGTTTACTTTTTTATGTGTGGTCTCTTACATTACCCCCAACTGAATTCAGTAGGCAGACATCATAAAAGCCAGGATGCTGATCTTTGTAACCTGTGACAGTATTGGATAAATCCCAGAATAAACTATACAAAAATGACTTCTCTAAATTGCTAGATTTAAACCTTCTAATGAGTCTTACTTCTATCTTATTGATCCATATAAAAATATTACAAGCAATTACACTTGAAAATGTTCCTTCCAAATTCTTCATTAACTGAAGAATTATCCACAGGATACAAAAGGGAAAGATAAACTTCATACACATTGGCAACAAGTTGTTTTCCAGCAAACTCAATTGAGAAGGAAGGAGTTCTGGATTCACTGAAAGGAGGCCCAGTGCTAACCACCTGGCAGTTATGCCAGCCAGCCTCACTCCAGTGGCCTCTGCAACTGTCATCTCCAATCTATGTCATGTCCTCAGGTTTCAGAGCTCAGAGTCCTGATGTTAGTACTGGAGTGAAGGATTCTATTCATCACCACCAAGGGTTAGTTCATGACCGCTATTCTAAAAGGATGGCCATCTGCTCATAAGATTAGGTATTTGTTGTGAAAAAGTAGGATAAACAGAATGTTGGCCCTTAGCTGAATCTTACTATCAAATTTAGAGGTAATGGTTCCACCAACTATCATTGGCTTGATTCCAGTAACTGCTAAGGAAGAAAACAGATGAGCTTTTAGAATTTGTGATGGCAAATCCAGCAAGACACCTGTTCTCAGAGCCCTTCTCAAAGCAACGCTCTGAATTTTTTTCTTCTTCCTGCAGTCCCAGGGGAAAAATTAAATGTCTGAGTGAGCAATTATCTCCACACATCAGTTTGCTTTGAACATTTTGTTTGAGCTGTGGCCATCAAGCTGTTTCTGGGGTTGCTCTAACTCTTTTCAGAGAAATGCTATAAGAGCTAATACACTTTCCAAAAGGAGCCTCACACATTTTTGAGAAATGGCATAGACACATGTCACTGCCAATTTTTAACCAGATGTCTTCAGAGTCAGACCCAGCTACATTTTCCTTCTGCTGGGAATTACAGGCAACAGAGTAGGAGAAAAGGAGGTCTTGATTTTCTGCTTGTTGCAGGGGGGAAAAGCGTGTGCTAAGAAACCAGATGAAAGAAAGCACTTCCCACCCATGGATAAGGCCCTGGGCACTTGGCTGCCTATCTTTATCATGTCACTCTTTCTCACATCAACTGTTTGTCCTGTTTCTAAGGTTTTTTTCCTGCTTCTACAATGGCTCCCATAGTCATCCTTTCCTTGACCACTGTATAATAATCCTTATAACTGAGAGATCGTATCAAACTCTTCTTTGGTCTCCCAGCTGCATTTTATACCACATTCTCCTGCTCTGTCAACCATTCAGTACCTCTGATACCAGTCACCTCTCACTTGTATCCAGACTCCCGAGCCTGGTACTGAACTGAAGTTCTTACCATTCTGGCTTTGCCTCTCAGCTGTGTTTCCTGCTGTCAGTCTAGGTCTTACAGAAACTTATTTACAAGTCCTGAACACACTGTACTCCTGGATCTTTCCTGGCATGATTCCCCTCCCTAGGACCACCATCCTGAATTCCTATTTTTCCATACATACACATACCATGGTGCATGTTGTTAAGACAACTTCTGAGGGTTGGTTTTCTCCTTTCACCATGTTCTAGGGGGTTGAGCTCAGGTCATCAGGTTTGGCCGCTGCCTTGCCTTTACCAGCTGAGCCACCTTGCCAGCTCAGATTCTTTCTTTCTGAATCAAGCTTTAACTCAACCATGGAGTATTCCTCAATCTCACTCCATGATCTCTTAGAAAATCAGACTGCATTATGAATCTAGCATGGGTCACACTGTCCTTTATATTGTAGTTCATTAAATTATGAACCCAGATATTGCACCACATTCTTTCCTGGGAGACCCACTTACATGCTCTGGGAGCCCAGAGCCATGCAATCTTAAATGCTGACTGACAAAACTGACACTATGCATCCCATTTTGGTTTTTGGATAAAGTTTATAAAGCCTGAAAGAAAGTTAATTACAAAGGCATGCACCCACGGGCTCTTTCCTTAGATCTCGGCTAAGCTTTTGAGATCTGAGCTGCCACCAACGTGCCCCGGCCTCCTCAAGACGGTGACTTTCCACCACTTCTCCAGCTTCCTCAGAACTTCCTTAGGCCTTCTCTGACATGCAATTGAAGCTGACCTATTGGGTGGGAGGGGCGACTATCTCTAGTTCCCTTGGAGGACATGCTTGCCCAACACCACAGAATGTGAAACTGTTGTCTGATGAAACTTAAGATAATGTCATGACATGCATAAGAGCCTCAACAAGATACTGAAAACTGAACAATTCAGTCTGCTGCTTTGGCTTTTCCCATTTGATAATTTGCTTACTTATTTAGCAAGTCCTTATGGTATAATGGTTGAGAGTCCATCCATCAAAATTCTTGGATTAGGATCACCTCTCTACTACAGAGGATCTGTTTGATCTCAGGCAAGTAAATAAATGGAATGATAATAAAAACTTCATGGTCACCATAAGAATTAGATGAATTGGTCAGAGCGAAGCATTGTAAGGCAGTGCTTGGAACACACTACGCACTTCATAAAGGTTAGAAAGTTCATTTCACTAAACTTTCCACAAATGAAAATCACTGAAGAACAAAGACATGGCAATGAGTGGCAGAAAGCATTGTTTTGAATAAGACAAGGTGTGGTGGAACTCGGATCTTTGAGTATGCCATGAGCGGTGGTCTCTCAAACTGTCAGCTGTGGTGATTATCCAAAGGCAACCTGCGAAAGATTAGACTCATTCATAGTCCATCATGGAGGTGGGGAAGGTTACATGAGGCTCCTCCACTCCCCCAAGAATCTATGCAGTTAATGGTTGCTAGAGTGAGGGAGTTTTGAGGCCCCACCCCTATCCTGTAGACAGTTAACAGTTTCAGTGGTGTAGCCACCCATAAATTGCCCATGCTCTTGTAGATAACCCCTCACCCATTTTCCTGCAAACAACTATAATTAAACTCTTGGTTCACCAGCCTGAATTTGGGTGGAATTATTTCCCTTCATTCACAATCTCAAAAAAGGTCACACAACACAAGAAATGAGAGGTATGGAGCCAAAAAGACCTGGAAGATTCTACAGTTCAGGAGAAAAACAAGCTTGGATATGGGAGTCCACCAATGCAGGAAGGAGCAAGAAGGTCCAGAGTCCCAGACAGGCAGAGATCAGGCAAGAAGACTCAAGACTTTGCAAGGACAGCGATATGAATAGCTGAAAGATACTTATTTCCAGGAAAGATGTAGCATGCACTCTGTTTCAACTATGCATGCCTTTTCAGGAATATTGGTTTAGGAAACTAAAGTAATAACACAGCCAGACACTGCTATAGGAGGCTCAAGAGAAAACAAAACCCGGAGGCCTTCATGTAGGCCAGGTCCTCTAGAGGCAATGACATAGACTTGCCTTGCTGAGCGTAGCGTGCATTCCATATCTATAGGGCTAACCCTATACTGCCAGCTCAGTCACCATTCCCATCTTCTACACTGTGTCTTACACTTGTTTTAACCTCCAAAGTTATAGGTCACCGTTCTAAGCAATGTACAAGCTGTGAGGGATGCAACACAGAATGGCAATTCCTGTGATGTCCCTTTAGCAGCTAACTCATTTTCTCCTCATAAAACATTTAAAGCATTTAAAATTATTACTCTATGCCTGAGTCATAACGTTGTTAGAGCTTATAAAAATCATCCCGGTGTTAATTCCCCCGACTACACTTTTTAAAATATTCCTCCTCAGAAGTTGTCTATAATTTTAGGAAAGGTCTTTTTTTTTCTTGAAGCCAACTAGTATAATCAGAAAGTAGACGAAGTGAAAAAGATAAAATAATGGCTGAATACAGGGTTTGGATCTGGAAGCTGTGAGCATGTTTCACTGACTGATTTCCTGTGGTAGGAAAATCACTTTTGCCCCTAGTCATTTCTCTCAGGCTGAGTGGAGCTCTATGCCATGAAGAACTTTCATCATGTGGCTGGGGAGATGGCACAGCAGTTGAGAACATTTGCTGCTCCCGTAGAGAACCTATGTTCAGTTCCCAGCACCCACATAGAGCAGCTCATAACTGCTTGTAACTCCAGCTCTTGAGTATTCAATTCCTGATTCTGACCTCCATAAGCACTGCAGAGATGTGATCCATACACAGACAGACAGGCGTGTACATGCACACACACATAATAAATAAATGAATAAAATAAATAAATAAATAATAAATAACAAAAATTTAAAAGAGCATTTGTCATTTTTATTTTTTTCTAGTCAGTGCTGACCAACCAATCCCGAAAGAGTAAAGTTCATACTGAGGAATGTTTGGGTTTTACACACTAAAGCAAAAGTATCTAGGCTCTCTTTTGAGTTAATTTCTGCCTCAAAAAGAGTTACGTAAGGTGGTAGATGGTGCAGCAAGAGTCTGTCACAGAAATTAGATAAGGAGACAAAGGAACCAGAGCCTGAGAGGCTGCTGCAGGAGGCTCAAGAGAAAGTGAGGTCACCAAGGGCTGCCAACAAAAGGCTGGACCAGAAGACCCAGCCACCACCAGGGGGAAGTGAGGAGGATACAGGTTGTTTATGACTTTTCTGGCTCTAGGTCAGTAAACCTCTCATCAAGATTGTCAGCATGAACCATGACTCAACAAGGATTAAGTCACTGGCTCAGAAGTCAAAGAATCATAGATGAAGGATACCTTGAAAGGTGTTTTACTGTTTATAGTAAACCCTCAGGATGTTCTTGAATGAGCAGTTAGCTTCTCTTTATCAAGGTGGTCATTACTGAACAGGAAAATGTTCAGATGCTAGGTGACTGATAGAATCCATAGAGAATGGAGTTAACACGACAGGATTTAGTCTGATGAGGTGAGTCCCCATTTTGGTGATGGACACAAGATGAGAAACTGTGAGCCTTAACAAAAACACCTCACATATTCAGACAGATTGGTGTGACTTGTACATCTACTTAGTTGAGCGACTTAATCCTTCATACAATGACTACATTTTTAGTCATGCAGAGATGGCATATTAGGCACCAGTGCAGACATAAGACCTAATACAGATACCTGGAAGTTTTTTTAGTGAAATGGTATATGGTAGGTGATGAATTCATAGTCTTACAGGCTCTGGTTTCAACAACATACTTCAGTCATTTTGAGGACATGTATATATCAGATCTTAACTAAATTGATAGCCTTGTTCACAGTCCCCAAGACTTATCAGTTCAGACCCAGGACCAGAGTAGAGAGTTGAGACAGTTAGCATCCTGTAGTTGGGCCATTTCGCGTTTGTGTCTGGTGGGTAGGCACCTAAACAGTACATTCTGAATAACTGAATGAGTAACTGAATACACCCTGCTTCAGCGTCTGAATTATTTCTGTTTTTAGACATTAACATTCTGAGTTGAAACAGAGAAAACTAGACAGAGAGATGGTACAGTAGTGCACACAGAATCACAGAATGGCAATTGCTCCCAGCAAAACGATCAAGAATTTGCATGTGCCTTAGTATAAATGTGCTAATATTGAAAATGGAAAGGAAATGACTAGTGAGCTGCCTGCAATTACTCCTAAGAAAGGGATTCGTTACAGCTGTCACATTTGACACCGAAATTATGACTTTAATGACCACCAATAATAATGAAGGTAGAAATTTCAAGTTTCAAGTAGCTATTAGTGCAAATAACAAAAATGTTGTTGTTGTTCAATGGACATTTAGTTAATCACATTGATTCCTTTGTCTCTGGTGTTCTTTTTCTTTGTGTGTATACGTGGGCAAAAGTTTTTATGTTCATGTGTGTATGGGTGTGCATGCATATGTGTGCATGTGGAGAACAGAAGACAACTCCAGGTATGATTCTTCAAGTACTGTCTACCATACTTTTTGAGATAGGGGCTTCTAACTGGCCTAGAGCTCACCGAGTAGGTTAGGCTGGCTGGCCAGCGAGCCCTATCAATCTGTCTCCTTAGAGCTGGGTTACTAGTAAGCACTGCTATACCCAGTTCTGGGGATCAAACTCAGGTCCTTGTGCTCATAGCAGGAGAACTGCACTCACTGAACTACCTCCCCAGTTCCTCAGGAGCTCTTTTTACTACCTTGGAATGAAGACTGTGATGTTTTAGAATTTGGGGTACTTTTGGTTTAGAGGGTTTTAACACAGCTGTGCTCAGTCCAGTGATAAAAGCAATTGGATTCATTCTAAGGAAATTGGAAATGGAAAATGTTTATTGGATTCATTTTTAGAATTTTTAGCAATAAGATACTAGGATCATGTGAATAAAACAATAATACAATCAGGTTTATTTTTAGCATAATGTTAATTAAAATATCATATCACAGCAAAAATCAAATTGGCTTTGAAAATAGTAGCATATAAAGGTCTATGCTCCTCACTATACTTCATTTTAATAGTTATTTGGAAAGAAAAGCTTAGTATAAGATTATTTTATTATATCTCGGTTCTTTTAAGGAACCAAGGCCATGTAAAAATGTAGATGTAAATACTAGCAGCCCGGCATGATAGTGAATTTCTGCAGTACCCAACATCTAGGAAGCTGAAGCAGGACAATCTGAAGTTCATGGCCAGCCAGAGAAACTTATCAAGCTCCTGTATCAAAATGAAATTCAAAAGAGAACTGGTAATGGAACTCAGTGGTACGGTCCTTGCTGAGTAACAGGAATGAACTGGAAGAAGCAAGTGTTCTGTATAGTTCCAAAACATATTCCTTATACGGTTTCCACACGACTGCCGAATATGTTCCACGCATCCAGATGCCTTGTACAAACCTTTGAGTTTTATCTCAATTAAAAATCTTTAACCTTCTAAACCATTATAATTTTGTTCCTCTTTAAAGAAATACATGAGCAACTGTTTACAGAGGTAAAGGCATTTTCTCCTGCTTTTGTCTGTAATTCAGTTCATGAAAGACTACAGGGTTTTATCAAGGGAAAAGTGGGGGGGGGTAGCACACACACAGTGACAGTCATTTCCATGTATGGAATATATACATGTTTACATCCATCCTCTGTGCAGTACTTTTTGTAGAACATAATTTGCAGCTCCATTGAATGTCAGTTTAATAAATGAGTTTTGTGGTCCCAAAACAAGTAAGGTAAATAGGGATTTGATTTATGTTTTTAAATGCTGAATTTGTGTGAAGTGTTTGAAAGATTGAGTATTTTAAAATGGTCATCCTAAACTCACTGTTTAAGCTTACTGATATTTCTTTTAATTCTACCAGTAGAAAATATTTGGAAAAGTATGTCTTATTTTTATAATGTAATCTATTTGTAGATTCAAATCCCTATTACATTATCTAACTTTTCCCCTTCATTTACTTAATGACAGTAATAATGGTATTCTAGAGTGTAGATGCCTTCTCCAGCTGTCTGAAACAAAATAAAAAGCTAATTAAAAAAAAAAATTGATCCATGGAGCTCCTAGTCCTGCATTGTTAATATGCCCTCTGCCATTTGCTTAGTCTGTTTTTCTCTCTCTGTCCCCTTTTGTCCACACAACACATACACTGCTCTAAGGTCCTGACTGCCCCTGTTCCTGCTAAATTGTATTATCTATTGCATTTATACTGGAGGAGTATTAAAAAGATTCACTGTCTTAAGCAAGTGCATCACATCGTGGGTTATACAAGAAAACCAGCTACAGCATGATAAAGAATAGTGCTGAGAACTCTAAGAAATATGAATGCGATATGAATAAAAATATAGCCCAGTCTTGTTCTAGTCTGAGAGAGAACGCTAATGCATAAGTCTTAGTACTATTAATACATGATAATGCATTTAAGAGAAACTTGTGTTTTGAGCTATAAGCGCTTCAAGGATTCAAAATAAAAGTGCTCCAGTGATGCAAAGCAGGGAAGGTGGCTTTGAATGAGTTGAATGACTTCGAGGACTTTAAGTGACATTAGGCTACACAGACGGAGCATAGAAGATAAGTCCAGAATAGCAAAGATATGCAAATTCAACAAATAAGCACATCTTTACCCCAAAACAAAGTATCCTAAATTAGAAAGTGTGAGTGGCAGGATGCTTCCAGGGGTGGGAAGCTCTGTAATGAAAAGAGCTCTAAACAGCTGCAAGACCAGTGGACCCATGTGAGGTGAAAAATGAGAAGCACTACACTGGGTTCTACTTGACCTTCATTATTTTGTTTTAGTTTTTGAAGCATTATGATAGGAGATGAGTACCTCCTCAGTATTATTCTGGACCGATCTATGAAAATAACGCCCAATTAACCAATACCTGTGACTGTGTTTCCTAAGATTGTAGAAATACAGAAAATCTGTCACGAAAAAGACCTGAAGAGAACATGAGTCAAGAAGCAGTCTGTGAGGACAACGTGGCCCACGACATTTTGTGTAGTCCAAATTATGTTTTAAAATTATGAAGCAGTGTTTTAAAATGTAGAATGTTCACATACAAATATGGATTTCTGACTTCACATTAAAAATACTGAGCTATGGCAAAGACGTGGCTCTTTCTTCAGACTGAACTGGTTTCCAGGAGGGAAGGATTTAAAAATAAAAACAATATTTACATTATCTACAAGAAGATATAGAAATTTTAGTAACTTCACTCTACAAATAATTAATATCACATTCAGGTAAAGGGTGAACGTGTGGAACTAACATTATCCATCACCTGGTAGGTCTGCCATCAGAATTTTGACTTCCAAGGCTCTGTAAAGTAAAGAAAGCTGGACAAATTATTCTGTTTGCCTCAGAGACTATATATGCTACTCATATTCCATTAGTCAGACCATCACATGGCTCCAACCTGACTGCAAGGAAGGCTGGGAAATATAAGAGGAGGAAATTGCTGTTAGTAAGGAGGAAGGTGATGATAGAAGAACTGATGGGTTGGAGGAAAGGTAGATTCACTTAAAGCTGAAAATCGTAGTCAGTGGCAATACTGCCACTTGAACAACTGAAAATTAGAAATATGTAAGTGGTTCAGAGGCATGAAAACAAGTAATGGAGGGAGAGAGGGAGGGAGAAAGGGGGGGGGTAAGGAAGGTAAGGAGGGGGGAAGAGGGAGAGACAGGGAGAGGAAAAGAGAGAAATGGAACTCAAAGAGAAATGTACATGAGTGAGAGAAATGGAAATGATAAATGTGTAGATAGAAGTTTAATTTAACAGAAGCTATTTTGATGACTGAGGGAACAAATTTCTCCTTCCTGTATATTTTGACTAAGACACCAAGCAGTCTGTGGTTGTTCAAAGATTCACAATAAGGGCTCGGTAGAGAGTTAAGGGTGATGGAAGAACTGAAAGAACCATAGTTTGGATGTTAA
The DNA here is from genome assembly GCF_000622305.1 of Nannospalax galili. Lineage (NCBI taxonomy): Eukaryota > Metazoa > Chordata > Mammalia > Rodentia > Spalacidae > Nannospalax > Nannospalax galili. The sequence goes on from NW_008343971.1 coordinate 1,290,502, forward strand.
AAATCCTCCAGAGTTCCATGTATTACATGAGGTTCTCAGCAGGTGCCATGGGAGTAGGCACTTATTAAGAGGTCCTCAGGTCAATAAGGACATGCTCTTAGAGGGGACTGTTGGAGCCTAGTCCCTTCTTCTTTTGCTACCTGGTCTTAAAGAGAGCTGTTTGTTCTGTCACACACTTGCCATCATAATTCTCCAGCACCCTCCCTGGATACCTATAAGCAATGTATCTTCCATATCACAGACTGGAACTTTTATGATAAGCCAAAATAAGCTCTCTATAAATTGTCTCTGCTATTTCGCTCTAGTAACAGAAAGCTAGCAAGAACTCAATTGTAATTGTTAAAGTAAGATGCTACTCTAGTTTATTTTCTGTTGCTGTGATTAAAAAAAAAAAAAAAAAAGACCAAAGTAGGTAGGGGAGTAAATGGTTTATTTCAGCTTACAACTCCCAGGTCACAATCCGTCCCTGAAGGAAGTCAAGGCAGGAATTCAAGCCAGGATTCTGAAGGCAGAAACTGAAGCAGAGACCATGGAGGAATGCTGATTTTAAGTTCCTCCACGGTCTCTAGTTCAGTTCTTGCTTCCGGGTTCTTGCCTTGAACTCCAGTCCTGCCTTCCCTTGATGATGGATTATAAGATGAAATAAACCCTTTCCCCTCCCCAAGTTGTGTTCAGTCAGGGTTTTATCACAGCAACAGGAAACGAAACTAGAACAGATGCCATTGGCTGATGTCCTCTTTACTGTTTATTGCTGTGATAGGAGGAAAGGGTCCATCTCATCGTGGTCCTCCAAGTGACAATCCCCCACCAAGGACACCAAGGTGGGGCCGCAACCTGGAGGCAGGACCTGAACACAGACCACAGAGGAATGAGCTTACCGGCTTGTCGCTGGCCTATGCTCATTCTTCTTTCTTACACAACCCTGAACCACCTGCCCAGGTGTGGCACCACCCACAATGGCCTATGCTGTCCCACATCAATGAAATGTTGAGAAGTTGTCTCTCAGACAAGGCCATAGAGCAATCCAATGGAGGAAAAGCCTCCACTGAGGTTCCCTCTTCCCGGTTGTGTGCAGTTGTCAACTTAAGTTATCTGGTACAGCTGACACACCTTTGAGGTAGGCAGAGACATCCCAGAACTGACTGGAGTCTTGTGAGTAATTACCAACAAAGACATGGATGCCTACAACAGAAAATGAAGACACTTACAATGGCTTTCCCTTTCTAGTGAGTAACATTACTTCTTCTTTATCCCATTCATAAACTAGAGTCCTATGTACAGTTAAAGAGATGGCTGAACACACGACCCTTAACAATGAGTAGATGACACGGACAAGCAATTCATTAGTCACGTATATTCCCAGCCTGGAAGAAGATGACACCTATTCCATGCAGGGCCACACAAGGTTGCACTAAAGAGCAAGATCAACAGCCAAAGGCAGAGAGAGACAGACGTTTTGTACAAAGAGGGTGGAGTGACTTTGGTTCCCACAAGAAAGGAGCTTTGCTTGTTTGAACAATTGCAGAAAAATGAGCCTGTTTCTCAGGGATAAAGGGACTGAACCGGATACCCATGAAAGGGAAGATTAATTGGCTAGATCTGGTTTCTCAGAATGAAGTGAGGAAGGAAACTTTCAGGTAAGACTTTTTAAGTACTCCTGGTTTATCCTGATGTCAAGGAATATATCATACTGGGTCTTAATATCAGGCTTTATTCTACATGAAGGAGCCAGTGTATTGACAGGGAAATTAAAAGTAAATTACAAATCACAGACCAAGAAAGTAAAAAACATGGCAAGCACAAAATAACTGTTTGAGAAGGTTGGTGCTTAGAGGGAGGACACAAGGAAGGGAAGTCTGGTAAGTCTCCCTCCAGCTATTACTGACTCTTTCTGGGAAGTCTGTAATGTGCCATGAGTTGTCATATGTATATTATCTGTAAAACTGTGAGGTGGTCAATGCTGTTACAAGGAAATAAATTCTCAGAGAGGATTTTTATGTAGGTATTAAGGGAAACAGACTCTGAGACAGATATTTGCATTCAGTAATTACATTGCAAAGAGCCATCTGTGGTGAGGTGGGTGGGGGACTAGGCAGAGGAAGAAGTTGCATGGGAAGACTGTCAACAGAGACCTTAGATAAACTCATAGGAAGCTAAAGGCAGGTGTAGCCCTTCTCATTTCTCCAAATTAAGAAGTAAAGGCATTGTACTCCTACATCAGCCAATCATTGCAGACAGACTGTCTACAGAGAGAGAATGTGTGATCTTGAGTAAAGGCAGCCCCCTGAAGCTGAAGGCAGTCCCTAATGGAGAAACTCGAATCTGTCAGCCACAAACATATTCATTAACTATGAGATTGGGCACTGCCACCCCAAACGGGAGGATCTGAGTGCTTTATCACAAAATACGTTTCAAAGTCTTAAACAACTTGGTCTTTGTCACACACTCATTACTTTGTGGTGCCAGAACTTAAACTCATGTCTTACCTGTTCCAAATTCATGTTCATTTTAATAGTCTCTGGCTAACTCTCTTCTAGTGCAGGAGTGGGATGGACATATTCTCCTAGAATGCAGTTGCTAAGTGACTATACTATAAGATCAAAACACATGGACAATGAAGATATATTCCTTGTGATCAAGTCATACCTCAGAATATCATCTTTTCTAGTTTCTTTGTATTGTCTACTAACTCTGATCAGAGGCTGTACATTCAAAATACTTTCACCAGTCGTTTACTGGTGGTGGATTTTGACTATGTAATTCCTAAAACAGTTCCATAATTGTTCTCAGTTACATTTAACCATCATACAACATAGATAATATGTATGATATGCACATATATACATACAGCATATCATATGAAATATATATATAATCTCCATACATCTACATCCCTGATGTTTTTCACCTTGGCATTTTTGTGGAATTTCCATTGTTAACACATACCACCATATATTTGGGGGGGGAGGTTGTGTGGGGGTGGGTGTATGGTATATGGTGTCTGTGTAGTATATGGATACCAGTGTGTACAGGTAAGCAAGCCTGTGTATGCACATGTAGTGCTGGAGTTACAGGTAGTTGTAAGCATTTGATATAGGTGCTGGGAATCAAGCTTGGATCCATCAAGCTCTTGAACCACTTCTCTAGTCCCTCATCTTATTTTTTTGAGACAAGGTCTCTCACTGAATCTGAATCTTACCATTTTGACTAGGTTAGCTGGCCAGTCAGCTCCCAGGATCCACCTGTCCCCCAGCACTGGGGTTATAAGCATGTATGGCTATGCATGGCTTTTAGGTAGGTACTGGGGGTTCAAACTGAGGCTCTGTTGCTTTTATATCAAATGCTCTTATCTACTGAACCATCTCTTCAGCCCCAACATGTGCATTTTTATAAGTCAAATTGTTCATTAGAACATGAAACAATGGTAGAAGGAAGACTATGGAGAAATGTGTTTGTTACTTTTCTATTGCTATGATAAAGCATCGTGACCAAGGCAACTTATAGAAGGAAAGGTTTATTTTGGCTTTGGGCTCCATAATGGCAGAAGAGGCCTGTCCAGAGCAGAAAGCTGACTGCTCACTTACATCTTCAAGAATGCACAGTAAACAGAGATAGAAAAGTAGAGGTAGGTCAAGGCTAGAACTCACAAAGCCTGCCTCCAGTGATCTACTTCTACAGCAAGCTGTTCCTCCTAAACCTCAGCAAACAGCACCACCAACTATGGGGGACATTTCTCATTCAAACTACCGCAAAGAAATAAACATAGATAGTGACGAATGCCGTTCAAAATCAGGTGAAATTTTTCAGATTTTACCATAAATCCTTGGGCAACTGGGGAAGCCAGTAGGCCATGAACATGTAATTAGTGCCAGTTCACACAGAGCTGACAGGATAGTGTTCAGTCAGCCAATACCACTAACTAAAAGAAGATAGCTCTAGTCAATAATGTAATATGTATAAAACTGTGTGTTTGTGTGTGAGAGATCAATAATATTATAATTACTGTTCTCAGTATCTCCTGTCAGTGGGATAGTGTGAACACATCACTCATTTGAACAGTTAATGCACCCAGGTTCAGCTAACGTGGTTTCTCAATCTACAGAACAATTCAATACCGCTGTTCTTTATTCAACTTAGTGCCAGCTTGGAGGCGGGAGAAAGAAACTGCTGTCCACCTCCAAGTCTTCCTTACCTAAAAATAAAACATGAAGTTTTGTTTTTCCTCCTCAAAAGTTCAGACAACAACTCAAAAACTCCAAGGATAATCTAGCTAACTACAGTTTGAAAGAATTTGAACTTGCTTGAGCAAAGCAATCTCCTGTGGCTAATTATCTCAGTACCTTGAACTCACAGACAGCTTCGTGTTCAGTGCTTTATCCACAGTCCACTTTTGCAGATTATGAAATAAAGAGACAAAAAGAAAAAATCAGTTGGCTTTTCGAGTTAAGGAAAGCAGATCAAGGGGTTAGATACACAATGGTCTCATGTCCAGGAACAGAGCTTCTCCAGCTAGGTTTATTCTGTCCTGAAATATGATTAAATTCAAAGGCTATAGGAATGCCTGCCTTGCATGTAACAACTTTTACAAGGTTGCTGTAATTATTTTTTGTTTATGAATTTCTCTATGAATTTATTATAGTAGCCACTTAATTTAATCTCTTGATTCTGGTACCTGGGTTCATCCACTGTTAGTTAATTTTCTCATTGCAATGACAAAATACCTAAAACAAGCAACATAAGAAAGGAAGGGTTTGTTTGGCTCACAGTTTAGGAGTGCAGTTCTTTATAGCTAGTAAGCCATGACAGTAGGTACGTGAGGCAGCTGGTCACATTGCATCCACACTCAGGAACCAGAAAGAAATGGATATTGGTGATCAGTTCTCATTCCCTTTTTTATTTAGTCTGAGACTGCAGCTCATGGAATGGTGCTGCCCACATATAAAGTGGCTCTTCTATTCTCAATTAACCCAATATAGAAACTCCCTCAAAGACATACCCAGTGATTTATCCCCTAGATAATTCTAGATCCTGTCAAGTTGTCAGCCAATACTAACCATCATACTCCTCATCCATAGTTTCAAAACAGAAAAGTGAGTAACAAATCCTGACCCTTCTGAACTGACTAAAGTCAATGATACATAGGAAGATACTTTGTCAGTAAGCTTCCCATAAACACTCCTTACACTACCAGATATAACATATGAAACTTTCCAAAGACATTAAGTCACAGGTCCATGTTTAAATGGGCTCTGTGGTAAAAACATGCTGAATGGGATATCATTAAATTGGACTAGAAGTCCAGTGAATGTCTAGAAGGAGTTGCATTAATCTGCCTAAAATTATTGAACAGATAATAATCTTAGTTCAAATTAATCGAGATCCTGATTTGACAAAGGGTTCATCACTCAATATAATAGTCTTACCTTCCCCATTATTTCCCTTTCCACAGTTCCAGTTACCTTACATCAATTGCAATCTGAAAATACTAAATGAAAAATTCTAGAAAATAGCAACTCATAAATTTGAAATTGCACACTATGTGAGTAATGTCAATAAATCTGATGCCATCTAGCTCTATCCCACCCAGAACATGAAGCATCTCTGTGTCCAGTGTACCCAACTACATGGGTTGCCATGGTTAGTAACTCAGTAGCCATTTGTGTTACCAGATCAACTGTTACAGTATGGCAGTGCTTGTGTTTGAGTAACCCTTATTTACTTAATGACCCCCCCCCAAAAAAAAGAGTACAGGCACAGGAAATTCAGATATGTCAAAGAGAAGCTATAAAGTATTAAAGTAAAAGGTGAAAGTTCTCCTTTTATGAAGGAAAGAAAAAAAATCCTATGATAAGATCTTAATGACCACAGTAAGAACAGCTCTGTCTTAGTTACTTTTCTGTTGCTGTGACAAAACACCATGACCAAGGAAACTTATAAAAGGAAGAGTTTATTTAGCTTATGGTTCCAAAGGTGCAAGAGTCCATCATGGTGTGTGGGGGTGGGGGAGGGGGTTAATGTTGGCAGAAGTGGCTGGAGTAGGAGCAGAAACTTCAGTGCTCACATTTCTAAGCAGGCACAGGAAACAGAGTGACTGGAGATCTGGCAAGACTTAGGAACTCTGTAAGCCTGTCCCAAGTGATCTTCTTTCTCCAGAATAGCCACACCTTGCAAGACCTCCCAAAATAGTACCAGCAACTGGGAACAAAATATCAAAATACTTGGAGCTTATGTGGGACATTCTCATTCACACCATCACAAGCTCTATCTATGAAATTGTGAAGAAAGATTAAAAAAAGAAATGCTAATTTTACTATCACACATCACATTTCTAAATTTATTGTGTGATAAATCCTCAGTAAAGATTGAAAAGGCATTAAGATTGTGAGTAGGGCCAAGCGTGGTAGTTCACACCTTTAATTCCAGCACTCGGGGAGGCAGAGGCAGGAGGATCTCTGTGAGCTCAAGGCTGGCTTGGTCAACATAGTGAGTTCCAGGCCAGATGGGGCTACAGGGAGATCCTGTCTCAAAAAGATGAACACCAACAAAAAAAGTTTGTGAGTAGAAGATATGAGCAGAAAGCTCAATCACTGTTGACATGTTGAATCAGAAAGCACTGAGCCTGTGGGAAGACTTCAGCCACAGATCCTGAAATGAGTGACTCCAGGTAGTTTACTACAATGGCTACGAAGATTCAGGAGATTTCACCAAAAATATAAAAGTCACTAGAGAATGTGCATCTGTCAAAGATTACTTATACAATTGAAGGATCTGATTAGAGAGAAGGGATATCATCAAAAAAAAAAATCTTCAATTACAGAGACATTCAGTCCCTCTGGATGAATCTACACATAAACATGCCAAGGAGGAACTAAGGCATGAAACATGGAAGGACAGATTAACTCTGGTGCTATTGTGCCCAGATGTATGGACAGGTAGTTAACACTAATGTTAATATTGTAGGCTATGCAGTAAAATAAGGTTTGTGATTTGAATGAAGAATGTACCCCATAGGCATAAGTATTTGAACACTTGGTTAGTCAGTGGTATTGTTTGGGGAGGGTCATGCAACCTTTAGGGGTTGTGGCCATGCTGAAGGAAACGTAACACTGGGGACAAGCTCTGAGAATTCGTAACCTTGCCCCACTTCCAGTTTCTCTCTCTGCTTCCTAAGAGTGGTTGAGGATGTGAGTACCCAGCTTTCTGCTCTAGCCACCTCTGCCTGCCATGCCTACCTTGCTATAATTGACTAAGTCCTCTGAAATTGCACACCGAAATGAACTCTTCTTTGTATCAGTTGCCTTAGTCATGGTGTTTTATAGCAGCAACAGAGAAGTAACTAAAATAGCAGGCAAAGGAAATAGCACAAACAACCCATGCACTCTCAAAATAGAAAACAAAAATGAAATGCCTTGTTTCGGCAGCAGAGACATGGTAACATTTTGTTTACAAAATGGTTCTACCAGAAATGAAATAAATACTCGGAAGAAGAAATGTGCAATTTAAGCCCTGCTAATAATAGATGCAACACGTAGTTATCCCGAATTTGTTTACTGTGAAAATGAAAATATTAAGAGTTTTTATTTATCTCCAAATCCAACCGCTTGGCTTCCTCCCACTAACTGTGGCATTATTTGGTTTGTAAAGGTGACATACAATCTACCTATCAAGAAGTGGTAATGAATGAGGGATCAGAAGAACTTGTTGAGTCATTTGCACAGAACATGATCTGTAAAGAAGAATAAAGCAAGATGGAAATATCAACGTGGGTACTGCTGAAAGTCAAAAGGTTTCAAATCACAAGGATAAAACTAAAGGACAAAATTATGAACGATAATTCTCAGTCATGATGCAAAAATAACGTCACTAAGTGATCAATGTAGGATTAAAGCTTGTGTAGCAAATTTTGATGAGTTAAAGAGAGAGGAACGGGGAGAACAAATTCTGATCATAACGTTCTTCCAAGAAGTTATGAATATAAAAATATCTTTCAACCATGAAAGATCCCCAACCAAGAGCATGGAATGCTGAAATGCAATTATGTATGATATTGTGACTGATTCATTGATCCAGGATCACTTGAATCAGATGACCCTCTCTCTGATATGTCAGAAACTCAAAGGTCAACAGTAGTCTAATACTATGTCACAATGCCTAGGTTAGTCACCTCACTTCTTCTCATCTGATCTTAAATCATCAGAAGAATTGAGCCTCGTACAAAAAAATAGTTTCAGAGAAAGAGACTGCATTCATATAACCTTTATTATAGTACATTATTATAAATATTCTATTTTATCATTATTTTTGCTAATCTCATACTGTGCCCAATTTTTAAATTAAATTTTTTCCTAGATATAGATGTACGGAAAAAAAAAAAAAAACACATATGTATTTGGCTTCAGTGCTGCCTGCGGTTTCAGATACCCAGTGGCAGTCTTGAAATGTTTCCAAACACATAACAGAAGTCTACTGTAATCTTAGTCTTTTTGTAACAAGTCTGTAATAATAATACGTAACAGAGACTACTTCATTAGCAGGAATTTTTCATTATAATTGACACCCACCCTCATCAAATGCTCAAACACTTTTTGTGAGTCTTGAATTTTGAGTGATTTACAAACTCAATATTCTGTCTTTTATACAATTTCTCTACTCTAACATGAAAACAGTATACAGATAATTATTTGTCATCTGTGCAATGACTGAATTTCAAGGAATATCCTCTCCTTTATTCACTGCTTCTCTTTATTCTTTTACCTTATCAGTTAAAGATTCTCCCCTCTCCCTGGGGTAGCAGCCAGTTGATCCTGTTCTCAGAAACTCAAAATCTTACAGAAAGATTAAAACTTTTCCTTGAATTATAAAGCATTGCTTCAGTATTTTCTGTGAAAATCTGGCCCTATGACTGGGAAATTTTGGCAAGGCAAAATTTGCCTGTACTGCTGTTTGAATAGCTTCCAGCAACATTCTGGAAGTGGCTTGCTTCATGATGCTCAGCTCTGAAGCTTGTCTGCCCCTTTCCTGGCTTAGGGTATATACTCTTATCTTTTGGAGAGTGCTATCCTTAGATTTAGAATAAATCATGTGAAGCAGTCCATTTCCCCTTAGGCAAGGTTGGAGGGCCTCATATATATATAGAGAGAGCCATTGGGATGGATGGTCAAGAACAAGATTGATAACCCCCATTGGACAGGTTCCTGGACAGTTGTAAACCCATCTTTCACATCATTTATTGGCCAGAATGGGAAAGCAGAATGCAGTTGGATCTTCTTTCATCAGTTGAAGAGATGAGAAAAAGATTTCAGCCACAAAGAGTATGAAAGCCATGAATTCTCAAGGACAAACAAATACTTGGAAACTTTGCAGCTAGTATTAGTACAGCTGAATGATTCCAGTTTTGCACATATCCCTCTGCTGAGAGGCCTTGGGTCACAGCTCATAGTTTAAATAAAGTATCACTGGCTTCTTTAAAATTCATTCAAAGTTGGTGTCATAAAGTCTCTAGTAGTTTCCTATAGCAAACGCATAGCCAGTAGCTTAGTCACAGAAAATAAAAGCTGTAAACAGGATATGGGTGTCCTTAGGTACTAGGCATGTATCTGTCTCTGGGTTAAGTAGTCATGACTCCATAAACCTCTCTGTCAGATAGTGGATGGAGTCTGGTTGTAGCAACTTTAATTTACTAGCATGCCATAGGATAAGAGGGCTTATCTCTTTTGTCAAATCCCAAAAAGCACATCAAAAATGGCCCATCTCAGTATCATGTAGTCATGGACAGCTGAAGGAACTGAGAAATAGTGGTAAGTCCAGTCCCTGTAGTGTGGAAATGAAGCCCCAGTGTTGTAGGAGATGACAGAACTCTTTTGGAGTGGTGGAAAAGTCTTGGTGTCCACGCTGCTCTCCTCAGTCCTTTAGTGCAAAACCACAACACTACCAAAATAATTTTTAAAAAGAAATTGTTGATTAACAGGTAAAAAATGTGTATCTTTTAAGAAGTACACAGTGTCATCACAGCACGTGCACAATTGTATTGATCAAATGAGAGTACTTACATTCCCATCTCCTTGTCACTACTTTTGTTTGGAACTTGAAGCTTATCTCTTATCGTGAACTATAGTTACCCACTGTGCTGTAGATGGAATTCAGCAATTCTGTGTTGGGTGTCCATGATCCTTCTCCCACTCTCCTCCCCATAATGGTTAACCCTCCTTGTCAGTGGCTAGATTGAATCACCTAGGAGATCAGTGGGGAACACCTCCAGGAGTCTCTGTGAAGGAAATTCCTGAGGGGATTAACTGAGAAGGGAAGATTCACCCTGAATGTGTGCAGCACCATCTCATGAGTTAGAGGCCCTGGGATAAAGGAGAAGGCCAGCTGAGTGCTCTGCCTTGCTTCTGTCATGATGGGAGGGCTCTCCAGCCCTTCCCTCCCTGATGGACTGAGCCTACCAACAAAATAAAGAATCTTCCCTTTAAATTGTGTACATCAGGTATTTGATCACAACAATGAGAAAAGTAATACACCCTCTCTTTTGGGACTCCATGCTGTGCCTGTACTGGCTGCCTCACTAAGCTACGAATGACTATAGAATGCAGTCTGGACTGACTCCTGAACAGCTCTGCACAGCCAAGAGCCCCTAGAAATCACACAGTGGACTCAGTGAAGCAGGCTGGTCTTCCCCAGAGCCCTTGGGTGAGAACAGTCATTCATCTACTGGACTCTCCCAGCATACTACTGCAAGAAGATGCTAGAATAGTGGTTTAGCAGGAAGCTTCAGACCCACAGTCCTACACCTGCATAATCTGTGGGAGGACCCAGGGGAGAACTCCAAAGCCTGCTGCCCAAGCCTACGTCCTTCTGCCTCCCTACCACATCCCCTCATCACAGTCACTATTTTGCTCAGTTAACCCATAAGATCTGATACAACAGTGAAATCCTTTCTCATTGTACAGACGCAAAACAGAACTCAGAGGTCATTTGATACTCAAAGTGCTTGGAGTACATCATGCTCTCTGCATTGCTGCATGTCGCTCTGGGCTTTGGAACAATGTTCCTTTTCTTTACCACTCCTGCCCTCAAAGAACAGAACAGGTCACTTTCTGGAAAAATGATGCACAGAACTAATTCTATTTGAGTAAATTTTATCATAGTTCCTTGACCATTGCTTCAATATTAAAAATGCATACAAGAATATTTGTGATTTTTTTCTACTGTGAAAGACTTCTAGCCTTCATTGTTGTTTACAAAATGTAGGTTTAAAAATTGGAGTTTTTAAACTCCTCTTTATTTTTATTAAATTTTCTTTGTATTTGAAAGGCTATTGTTTTCTATTTTCTTGAGGGAATGCACATATCTGGAGACAGGTGACATACAGCAATGTCTCACTTTAATAAATAGTCTAGAATAACAATTCAAAAATATTTTTCATATCTTATCTGCCTTAAATAATATTTTAAATCATTTCCAGGAGTCTGTGAGAGACTTAGAAATGAGAAATAATTCCAGTTTACTTCCTTTTACTTCTTGGGTATGTTTCTCGTCTGAAATGATGAGACAACAGAAGAGCAATAGATGACTACCTCCATCTAGAGTCCGTTTAGGAAAAATGTAAATGCTCTTAAGAAATCAGTCAGTATTCTGATGATATGCTGCAATGCAACAGCTCATCAATATGTCAGAAGGAAGCAGCATCAATAGGACTAACCTTGGTTTGGGATCGACACTGTGCTGCAGGGTTTTTATCCCCAGGATGCTGGCTGAGTTCCATTAATGTGTCCTAAGATTGCCAGGCACAAAGTAATTCAATGTTTTATAGCTAAAATGAACCGGATGGAACTCTAACTTCTCTGTGTACCTGATACCATTCCTGCATAAGCGGCAAATAAATAATTTAGAGTCTAGCTGAAAAGCTCAGTCATTAAAAATGAGCAAAAAAGCCGAGCGTAGTGGTGCACACCTTTAATCCCAGCACTCGGGAGGCAGAGGCAGGTGGATCTCTGTGAGTTCAAGGCCAGCCTGGTCTACATAGTGAGTTCCAGGCCAGCTGGGGCTACAGGGAGACCCTGTCTCAAAAAGACAAAAAAAAAAAAGAAAAAAGAGCAAAAAAATGCATTTGAAGAGACATGGCCTGCAAGCCAATCTTGGCAGTTTAAGGGGAGTCTCCTGATAAGATGATATGTAAGTCCTAAAAGAATACTTTTATTTTGTTGTTTAAGGTTTATTTATCTTGACCCCATGCATTCATTTTATTCCCCTCCTGCATCGTTTGATGGTGTATCATCTACCTGCCTACTCTTTTAGTTCTACTTTTTCAGTTTCTGTTAGCAGCATTCTCCCAGTCTATGACTCATGCTAAAGTCTCCTAGAATTCTGAGGATTTTTCAATCATTGCTTTACCAGTCTTAGCAGCATTGCTTACTACTACCTCTCCAGAAATTCTCTCTTCCTCTGGTACATTTGCAAATGGTCCATCCAGATCACTTAATATGTCCAGATGTGACAACCCAGACTAAAATGCCTTAAGAATCTCTCCAGCTATTGAAATCCACTCATACTATACACAATAGACCAAAAGCGCCAGGGAATTTGCTCCTCCCGAGAACAGCACTTAACCAATTGACAACAATTGGTGAAAAAGTGTTTTAGCTCCTCTGCTCAGGCAAGACAATCCTGGGTCATTTGTATACACTGGTTCTAACACTTCCTATGGAAGGTAAACTTTAGCTGCTCACAACTGTGGCTTGATTGATAACATTCAGTTTATTACCCTTCACTGCTTCTCTCCCAATTCTGTGTCCTCTCATCGTATTTCCCAGGATCATTCACCGAATAAATGCCTAGTGTGCAAACCTGTTATAACTTCATACAGGTTTGTAGAAAAGAGAAGGCCCAAAAATTACCTTTCAGAATGAGTTTTATTAGGAGAGGGAGACAGCAAGAGCATGAGAGAGAATGAGAGAGAGAGAGAGAGACCGAAAGCGAGAGAGACTTTCATTCAAATCCCAAGAAGAGCTGCATTAGGGGAGACACCATTGTGTACAGATGATGGGAGTTCTCAAGGAAGAGACAGTCCTTTCAGCCCCATAGAACAAAGGGGTTTTCAGGGTTGAGGTGTAAGCTCCATACCATGTGATCTCTTCTGGGCTGGCCTGTACACCAAAGGGCACAGAAGCAGGCACAAGGTAGGACCATAAACTTATCTTGCAGCTGTAGTGGACAGGGCCTGCAAGGCCACAGCATAGCATGTTTTCATATCAACTCAGAGAGAAAGAGACAGAGAGAGACAGAGAGAGACACACACACACAGAGAGAGAGAGACAGAGAGAGAGACAGAGAGAGACAGAGAGAGAGAGAGAGAGAGAGAGAGAGAGAGAGAGAGAGAGAGACTGAGGGGATGCCCTTATTTCTGGGAGGATAGAAGCAACTAGTAGGTCTGCTTAAATATTGGCAGTTCTCCAGCCTCTATGCTTTGTTAGACTCATTTATATGCCAGTTCTTATCTGTCATCAATAGGTAATGATTTCCAAATCGATTGTTCTAGGCTTAGTGCCAATTACTAGGATCCAGGTTGACCAGGTGGTTCTGTCCCATACCAGACTGTGAACTCTTTGAATATTGACTTACATCTATTTCTTTATTTCCAGATTCTAAAATAGAACCATATCTATAGACATTAAGTTAATGATATTTGAATTAATTAAAAACTAAAAGTGTTTTAAAATGTCAATTTATTGTTTAGAAAAGGCTAGAATCATTCTGTGCATATATAGTAAGAAAAGAAAGTCTGTTTGATAAATTTATGCAAAATATATTTAAACATGTGGGGGGAAAAAGGAGGAAGAAGAGGAGAAGGAAGAGAAGAAAGAGCTGCTCTGGGGAGCCAGTAGCATTAACAGTCAGCAACTGACTAAACCAGCTTTCCCAGTTGAGTAGGCAAATTCATCAACTGGCACATTGAGAGCTGAAAATGAGTATTGAATAACTCTTTTGTTATCATTTCAGTAAATCTGTTATTCAAAAACTCTCCTGCTTGGGACTGGTGAGATGGCTCAGTGACTAAGAGTGCTTATTGTTCTTGCAGAGAACCTGAGTTTGGTTTCCAGCATCCACATCAGGTGGATCAGAACCACCAGTAACTCCAGCTCCAGGGTAATAAGCACCTGCTTTTGGCCTCCCTGGGCATACACATAGTCACACACACACACACACACACACACACACACACACACAAATAAAAATAAAAAAGAAATCTTTAAACAAAACAGTAAAAATCTTTCTTTTTTTCTTTTTTAAAGTCTTTTTATTGAATTTTTGTGTATTTCATAAAAAACATCTTAATCATCTTTATACCCCCTCCTCTGTCTGCACCCTCACATACCCCCCGAGCATATTTCACTCATTGTGTCATTTATGTTAAGGTCTACTTAGTCAAGTTAATGTACCCAGATGTCTCTCCAGTGCAAGTTCATTCACTGGGGTCTGGTCAGCCTATCTAGAGTCCCTCCCTTAAAGATCAGCTCTCCCTCACCAAGCAGTAATCTCTTTCCATATGGTAATGCACTACTTTCCCTGGCTCTTACCATCTTTCTGCCCCCTCTTCTGCAATGGTCCCTAAACCCTGCGTGGGTGGAGTTTAATATAGGAGTCCTGTCCAAGGATACACACTCTGAAGACTTGTTCTCCACACTTGGCCATTCGTGACTTTTTGTTTTCACTGCCCTCTGTTGCATGAGGGAGCTTCATTGATGCAAGTTGAGAGATGTATTAGTATTCTCTTTACCCCTTGTTCTATGATATTCTATGAGCCTTAGGTGTAGGGGTTCTATTGTAGATATGTTACTTAAGGCTGGGCATTTTCTGTGCTGTGATCCAACCTCTCTTGAGGCCCTTCTTCCCCCTTCTTCCCATAGGGCTTGTACAGCCCTCCTACCCCTCCCCTTTAATTACCCGTTTTACACATTTATCCCTTAGTAACGCCTGTCTCCTACTATTCTTCCCTCTCGGGTTCCATCTTTACATTTACCTCCCTGGTTCCCTTCGATTTTCCTGGTTCCCACAGTTACATCATGATATGTACTCACAAGGATTTGGTTCTAGGATCCACAAAAGAGGGAGAACATACGTCTTTTGTTTTTCTGAGTCTGTGTTACTTCATTTAGTATAACAGTTTATAGATCCATCCATTTACCTGCAAATTTCATTATTTCATCTTTTTTTTCACTGCTGAGTAGAATTCCATTGTGTAATGTACCACATTTTCATTAACCAATAACAGTTGAGGGGCACTTAGGTTGCTTCCATCTCTTAGATACGGTGAAAAGAGCAGCAAGAAATGTACAAGTATCTCTGCAATAGGATGAGTCTTTGGGTATATGTCATGGGGTTCTTAAGGTGGTTTTAATTTGCATTTCCCTAATTACTAGCAATGTTGAACACTTTTTAAAATTATTTATTTAATAACCACAAACTTAGAAGAAGCATTTCATTACAACAGCATTGACATCTCCAATAACAATTCCCAGAGCTAAGATGAAGCTCTTTCAAAATTGGCTGTAAATTTTTAGGTTTTCAGTTGAAATAGTACAGTTATACAACATTGTACTCAGTATAAACCCCATAGGACATAAAATTAAATGAGGTTTTAACCTTTAAAAAAGATCTCCATTTCATTATTAAAATACAGAGTTTCACATAGAAAAATTCATTTTAATGCAATTAACACTAAGTGGTTGCACATGCCTTTCTAATCTCTATATATCTGATTATTACTAGTCACAGTTGGTCACTTTCTGAGCTCCTTGGCATCTGAGCATGGATATAAAGTCATCAGGTAGATTTCAGTGGTAATGTTTTTCACATCTACTAACTGTTAAGGAGCAAATTTTTATGCTTTGAAGAATTATTATTTTATCATTTTTTTAATTTTTAATAACTACATGATTAAAGGAAGCATTACACTACAGCTTAAACATATTCAGTAACACACTTCAGAGCAAGAGTACATCTCTTTCACAAAAGGGTGCAAGTTTCACTATATTAATTCACACTTGAATTAATATAGTTATACAATATTGAACTCAGTATAAGCCCTGTAAGATATTAAATTGAATGAGTTTTTAACCTTTAAAAAAGATCTCCATTTCACTTTAGAATACATTGTTCCTTGCAGAAAGATTCATTGTTTTGGCTACTAACACTGAGATGTTGGCACATGCATCTCTAATCTGTGTGTATCTGATTATTACTAGTCATAATTGATTGCACTTGGATCCTTGGCACCTGTGTGTCTATAAAGTCTTCAGGTAGATTTCAGTGGTATTATTTATCACCTCTACTAATTAACATGACATAAATTTCCATGCTTCCACCTCAAATATAATACATTTTTAAAAATTTGTTGATTTGTGTGTATGTGTGTGTGTGTGTATCACACAGAATATCCCAAACCCTCTTGTTCAACTATACACCCACTTCCCAGATGGCACCCTCCCATAGCCTCCCTCCCCTGACTAGATCCCTTATACTCTGGTATCCCTGCTACTGTCTGCTGTGTTGTTGTCACCCCCAGCCATTCCCCACTTACTTGCCCTTCTGGTGAATCTAGTCAGCCTATCTAGACGTCTTTGTTTTAGGAGAGTCAGCTGTTCTTCATCTAGCAGTAATCAGTTGTCAATATTCCTTTAGATAAGATTGGGGTCTGCTGTTCATTTTTCCAGTTCTATGCTGGGTTACTATCTGGGAGTCCCTTTGGCCACCCTGGCCAACAAGTCAAAAGAAGGCATCTCCTATCTGGCATTGTTGCTTGTTAGGTGGCCTTTAGCTATGCATATGGACTCTTAAGAAATTATATTAGCCCCTTTAATCTTTGGTTATACTGTCCTTTTGGGTGTTTAAGGCCATACAGTTGGCCCAGATAAAACAATTTATTTTCACTCTTAAGGTCATTTGAGGATCTGTTCCTCAGGAGTCACATGGACTTGGGAGGAGCTCCTGGCTCCTTTCTTTTACCAGTTCCGCCTATGTGAAGATCAGTCAAACATCTTGCTTGACCATGGTTGGCTTCACTTGGAAGCATGGAGGAAATGATTCCTCCTCTTTGTAGACTGGACACTGGTTCACGTCCATCTAGTGGGGTCTCCTCGGCCTCCTTGATCAAAAGGACAGGTGACCCATCACAATTACAGGACAATTTGAGAGATATTCATAGTCCCCTGGAACTAGTCGACCTAGGAGGGCAAGGAACAAAAAGTGTCCTTTATGTCCCTAGACCAAATTATTAAAGGCCTCAAATTATGTCTGTTAAGTGTCCAAGAAGGTTAGTTCCACCAGTCTGGTACTTTTAATTACTGTGTGTCATGTAGATAAAACTTGGGCAAAGACCAATTGATCTCAGATAAACCTTACCTAGACATATATTTCTTGATCTGTATGTACAATTTGTCAGTAGACTGTAGGAGTAATATGGTTCCCTCTGGTTTTCAAAACTGGCTAGGCATTATTTATCTCTCGCATTGTCTCACCCCTCCATCATGGTTTTCCCACTTAAGGTGCCCCCATTTTCCCCATAGGGGTTGAACAAGTTTGCAGCCCCACCAGCAGTGGGTATCAACATTTGGTATACATTTGGTATCATTTGTTCTTTTGATCTTAGCTAGTCTGACTGAGGTAAGATGAAATCTTAAAGTTTTAATTTGCATTTCCCTAATTATTAGTGATGTTGAACACGTTTTAAGATGCTTCTTAGCCATCTTTATTTTTTCTTTTGAGAACTCTCTGTTCAGCTCCTTAGCCCATCTTTTAACTGGGTTACTTCTTGTCTTGATTCTCTGTTTTTTGAGTTTGTTAGATATTCTGGATATTAAACCTCTGTCAGATGTGTCACTGGTGAAGATTTTCTCCCATTCTGTGGGTTTTCTCTGTTTTCTGTTCTGGTTTCCTTCTTTAATGTACAGAAGCTTTTTAGTTTAATGAAGTCCATTTGTTAATTCTTGCTCTTGTTTCCTGAGCAATTGATGTCCAGTTCAGAAAATCCTTTCCTACACCTATATCTTGTAGGTTTTTCCCAATGTTTTCTTCCAACAGTTTCAGAGTTTCAGGCTTTACATTCAGATCTTTGATCCATTTGAAATGGACTTTTGTGCAGGGTGAAAGATAGGGGTTTAGTTTCATTCTTCTACAGGTAGAGATCCAGTTTTGCCAGCACCATTTGCTGAACATGCTGTCTTTCCTCCAGTTAATGTTCTTGGCCCCTTTGTCAAATATCAGGTGGCTAAAATTGCATGTACTCATATTTGGGTCTTCAATTTTGTTCCATTGATCTATGGGTCTATTTTTGTGCCAGGACCATGTTGTTTTTATGACTATAGCTCTGTAATACAGCTTAAAATCTGGTATAGTAATCCCCCAGGCATTGCTCTTAGTGCTCTGGTTTGTTTTGGCTATCTGAGGTCTTTTGTGCTTCCATATGAATCTTAGGA
>NW_008343971.1:1309151-1310672 GCF_000622305.1 Nannospalax galili
TCATTGTAGAGCTCTTTAATGTCTTTGGTCAGGTTTATTCTGAGATATTCTATTTTATTTTATTTTATTTTATTTGCAGCTATTGTGAAGGGAACTGTTTCCATGTGCTCTTTCTCTGATTGCTTGCTATTGGTATATAGAAAGGCTACAGACTTTTACATGTTAATTTTGTAACCTACCAATTTACTGAACGTGTTAATAATGTCTAGCAGTTTTCTGGTGGAATTTTTGGCATCCCTTAGATATAATATCATATCATCTGCAAAAAGGGATAACTTGATCTCTTCTTTTCCAATTATTACTTATTTAACTTCCTGCTCTTGTCTTATTGCTTGTGCTGGATAGCTGTAGTGTCAACTTAACACACCTGGGTTGAGGGAGCCTCAATTGGGGAATTTCCTCTATTGGACTGGCCTGTGACCATGTCTGAGGGGCATCTTCTTGATGAGTGATATGGGAGGGCCCAGCCCACTGTGAGTGGTGCCACTCCTGGGCAGGTGGGCTTGTGTTGCATAAGAAAGCAGGCTGAGCAGGGGCCAACAGACCAAGCCAGTAAGCAGCATTTCTCCATGGCCTGTGCTCCAGCTCCTGATTCCAGGTGCCTGCCCTGAGTTCCTACCTTGGGCTCCCTGATGAACTACGACCTGGGAATTGTAAGCTAAATAAACCCTTTCCTCCCCAAGTTTGTAGTGGTCACAGTGTTTTGTCACAGAAATGAAGAAACAAACTAAGACATTGGTCTTACATGAGTTTCAAGCACTATGTTAAAGAGAAGTGGAGATAGTGGACAGCCTTGTCTGGTTCCTGATTTCAATGGGAACGCGTCCTCTTTTTCTCCATTTAGAATGATGTTCATTGTGGGTTTGTTATATATGACTTTAATTATGTTGAGGTATGTTCCCTCCAGTCCAATTCTCTCTAGGACTTTGAACATAAATGCATGTTGAATTTTGTCAAAGGCCTTCTCTGCATCTATTGAAATGACCATGTGGTTCTTGTCTTTGAGCCCATTTATATGATTTATGAAGTTTGTCGACTTATGTATATTGAACCATCCCTGCATCTCTGGGTTAAAGTCGACTTGATCATGGTGGATGATCTTTTTGATATGTGTCTGTATGTGGTTTCAAATTTTTGCATCTATGTTCATTAAGGATATGGGTCTATAGTTTTCTTTTTTGGTTGTATCTTTACCAGGCTTTTGTATTAGAGTGATGCTAGCTTCATAGAAGGAATTTGGAAGTTCTCCATCCATTTCTATCTCTTTGAGTATGTTAAGTAGTATTGTATGTAGATCTTCTTTAAATGTCTGACAGAATTCTGCTGTAAATCCATCTGGTCCTGGGATTTTTTTAGTCAGAGGTTTTGTATTAGTTTCAATTTCTTTTTGTGTTATGGGCCTGTTTCAGCTGCTAATATCTTCTTGGTTTAGTTTTGGTGGTTCCCATGCCTTTAGATATCTGTCCATTTCTTTTAGGTTTTCAAATTTAGTAGCATATAGGATTTTAAAGTATTCCCTGA
>NW_008343971.1:1310796-1312244 GCF_000622305.1 Nannospalax galili
GATCAAAATATATTGTTTCAAATGTGCAAAAATTCAATAATTTTTTTTAAATCAGTGAAAAAAAAGATGTGTTGAGACTATTTGCATTTAATGTTTTTATTGAGCATGGATTGATGTTTTCTTGAAGTTCTGTGGTGGTTGTTCTGGTTGGTTGAATTATTGATAGTTATTTTCTTTCTTTTGGTTAATTGGGCTAGTGGTCTGTCAATCTTGTTTATCTTTTCAAGAACCAGCTCTTGGTTTTGTTGATTCTTTGTATTGTTTTCTTTGATTCAATTTCATTGATTTCTGCCCTGATTTTTGTTATTTCTTCTTGTCTGCAGGGTTTGGGTTTTGTTTGCTGTTGCTTTTCAAGTGTGTTGAGTTGGAGTGTTAAGTCATTTATTTGTTCTTTCTGATTTTTTGATGTAGGCACTTAGGGCTATAAACTTCCCTCTAAGAACGGCTTTCAGCGTGTCCCAGAGGTTTTGTTGTGTTGTATTGTCCTTTTCATTTAATTCCAGGAATACTTTTATTTCTTTCTTAATTTCTCTTTTGACCCATTCATCATTCAGGAGTGTGTTGTTTAATCTCCATGTGTTCGTGTGGTGATTTTGGCTTCTTCGGGTGTCGATTGTAAGTTTTATTGCATTGTGGTCTGAAAGAATGCATGGAATTATTTCAATCTTTTTGTATTTGTTGAGCTTTGTTTTGTGCCCAAGTATATGGTCGATTTTGCAGACAGTTCCATGGGGTGCTGAGTAGAAAGTATGTCCTTTGGTGCTTGGGTTGAACACTCTGTAGATGTCTGTTAAGTCCATTTGATAAATGGTATTGTTTAATTCAGATGTCTCTCTGTTAACTCTCTGCCCTGTTGACCTATCTAATAGAAACAGTGGGGTATTGAAGTCCCCTACTATTAACGGGTTGGGATTAATCTGGGTCTTAAAGTCCTGTATTGTTTTTATGAAGTTGGGTGATTGTAATATCTTCTTGATTCATTGTTCCTTTGATCAGAATGAAGTGGCCCTCTTTATCTCTTCTGATTAGTTTTAGTTTAAAGTGTATTTTGTCAAATATTAGAAATGCTACATCTGCTTTTTTCTTAGTGCCATTTGCTTGGTATATTTTTTTCCATCCTTTCACTTTGAGATAGTGTCTGTCCTTGAAAGTGAGATGAGTGTCATGCAGACAACAAAACGATGGGTTTTGTTTCTTAACCCATTCACCTAGTCTGTGTCTTTTGACTGGGGAGTTCAGTCAGTTAATATTTAAAGTTATTAATGAAAGATGAGTATTGAATCCTATCATTTTTATTTCTGTTTACATTCTTGATATAGCTGTACTTTTCTACAGTTATACCTTTATTGGCTTTCTTTCCACAACGCCTTGGGTATAGTCATTCCTTTCTTCAGCTCTTTGTATTGCTTCAAGAACTCTCTGAAGGGCTGGTTTTGTGGACATGAATT
>NW_008343971.1:1312322-1359364 GCF_000622305.1 Nannospalax galili
ATAGTAATCTGAGTTGGCATCTGTGGTCATTTAAAACTGCGGATACTTTGGTCCAGGCTCTTCTGGCTTTCACAGTTTGCACTGAAAAGTCAGCTGTGATCCTAATGGGTTTTCCTTTATATGTGACTTGTTGTACCTCTCATGCAGCTTTCAGTATTGTCTCTTTGTTTTGTATGTTTAGTGTTTTTACTATGATGTGCTGTGGAGAGTTTCTTTTCTGGTCCTGTCTGTTTGGTGTTCTATATGCTTCTTGTATTTGTATGGACAGGTCTTTCTTCAATTTTGGGAAATTTTCTTCCATGATTTTGTTGATGATCTGGTCCATACCATTATCTTGGGATTCTTCTCCTTCCTGTATGCCTATGATTCATAAGTTTTGTCTTTTTATGGTGTCACACAATTCCTTCATATTCCATTCTTGTGATTTCTTAAATTTTTCATAATCATTGCTTGCATGGTCTAGTTTGTCCACTTTATCTTCCAGTCTTGATACTCTGTTTTCCATTTAGTTCATTCTGTTGTTGAGGCTTTCTCCTGTCATTTCTAATTGGCTTATTGACTGTTTCACTTCCTTCTTCATTTCAGCCTGAGTATTCATATCTCTAACTCTTTTCTAAATTCACTCAGAAGTTTATCCTTATCTTCTTTTAGCTCTTTGATTTCTTTGTTTGTGTGTTCTTTAAATTTGTTGAATTCTTTGAACATGTTTATGATTGTTCTTTAAATTCAGTGTCCTGGGTTATCTCTAGGGGGTTCTCCTTGTAGAACTCTTCTGTAGGACTGGTCGAGTTTGGTGGGTACATAGTGTTTTGGCTTTCCATTTTATTATTCTTTCGTTGTGGTTTTGGCATGTGAATTTCTTTTGTTGTTCATGATTCTGACATGAGAATTTTGTGTGAGACTCAAGCCTTCAAGTTTAGGTCTGCTTCTTTTTGTGAACTTTATGTGTCTTTGTGGTTTACTTTTGGGGCATGAAAAGCTGGTTTCTCTGAGCTTCCAGTTCTCTCTTTTGATTTTATATTGGAGTGGCCAGATTGCTTTTGTCTTTAGGAGTTCCCATAGAGGCCTAAGTCAGATGAGGATCAGATGCTCTCAGGCTTTCTCCTAAGGTCTGGATCCCTCTAGGAAAGATTTTGCCCCCAGGAATTTGGGGGCTTGACTGGCCTGGGAGTTGAGGCCAAGAAAGATGCTGGTCTAATGCAGCTGGTGGCCATGCCACCCAGAGATGCAAAGGAAGATTGGAGCAGGAAGCAGCCCCAAGGGCTCCTGGGGACTGCAATGAGGAGCTGAGTTAAGACTGTATGCAATGGATCAGGAAGGGGAAAGGTCAGCCCCTGGCATCCAGGAACCAGGCTGATCGGTTGTGCAGCCCAGGGAAGTAGAGGGAGTTGTGGGAGTTGTGGGCAGGGCCAGGCTGAGAGTGCTCCTGGGGACCAGTGAAGGAACTGAGTCGGTCTGGATGTAAAGGATCAAGAAGCAGTGGTGGTTCCCCAGGTGTCTGGGGTGCCAAGACAAGGAATGGGACTGGACCCAGGCTAGGAGGAGAGACCGGCGGGGGAGATGGGAGGATGAATGAGGCTGGGGGAGTCAAGGCACGGAGGGCATGATCAGCTCACCCCAGAGAGAGCTCTGTGGGCTGGAGAGAGGCCTGTGGGTCATGGAGGCCCAGGGAAGCAGAGGGAGGTGAGGGCGGGGTCAGGCCCAGAGGGCTCCTGGGGACCCAAGAAGGAACTGAGTTGGTATGTATGCAAAGGATCAGGAAGCAGTGGTGGCTCCCCAGGTATCTGGGGAACCAAGACAAGGAATGGGAGAGAACCCAGGCTAGGAGGAGAGACCTGTGGGGGAAATGGGAGGGTGAATGAGGCTGGGGGAGTCAAGGTGTAGAGGGTGAGATCGACTTACCCCAGAGAGAGAGGCCTGCTGGTCAGAGACAGGAGCTCCATTTCATTTTAAAATATGCTGTTTCCTACATTTTTAATGCTCCTAACACTTAGATGTTTACACATGTCTTTTATCTTTATGTATCTGATGATTACTAGTCAAAGCCAGTTACACTTGGATCCTTAGTACCTGAGTATGGCTATAAAGTCATCAGGTAGCTTTCACTGGTAATGTTTATCACCTCTACTATTTAACATGAAGTAAATCTTTATACTTACTCCTCAAACATGTCTTTTCTACTTTGTTGATTTTTCTGTGTGTGTATCATACAGAACATCCCATACAATCTTATACCTCTATATAACCACTTCCCAAATGGCACCCTCCCATAGCCTTCCCCCTCCCACATACTGGAGCCCACATACTCTGTCATTCCTATTACTGTCTTCTGTGTTGTCGACATCCCCAGCCATTTTCCAGTGCTTCTGTGTCTGCTGAATCTAGTCAGCCTATCTAGACATCTTTGTTTTAGGAAGATCAGCGTTCCTCATCTAGCAGCAATCAGTTGTCAATATTTCTTTACATAAGATTGGGGTCTGCTTTCATTTTCTTATTTCTATGCTGGGTTACTGTCTGGGAGTCTCTTGCCCCTAATCTTTGGTTATACTTTCCTTTTGGTTGTTTAAGACCATACAGTTGGTCCAGATAAAACAATTTATTTTTACTGTTAAGGTTGTTTGAGGATATGTTCTTCAGGGGTAACATGGACTTGGGAGAAGCCCCTGGTTCCTTTCTTCTACCAGTTCCGTCTATGTCAAGATAAGTTAATGGTCCTGCTTGACCATGGCTTGCTTTCCTTGGAAGCATGGAGGAAATGTTTCCTCTGGGTTGATCCTCCTCTTTGTAGACTGGAAACTGGTTCAGGTCCATCTAGTGGGGTCTCTATGGCCTCCTTGCTCAAGAGGACAGGTGACTCACCACAGTTACAGGAAATTTTGAGAGATGCTCATACTCCCCTGGAACTTAGTTGACCTAGGAGGGCAAGGAGCAAAAACTGTCCTTTATGTCCCCGACCAAATTAATATAGGCCTCAAAGTATGGCTGTTAGACATCCAAGAAGGTTAGTTCCACCAGTCTGGTACTTTTAATTACCATATGCCATGTAGATAGAGCTCAACCAAAGACCAAACACTCTTATAAACCTTACCTAGGCATATATGGTTGTATGCATAATTTTTCATAGGTTGTTGGCCTAATATGGTTCCCTCTGGTGTTCTAAAACTAGCTAGCCATTATTTATCTCTCACATTGTCTAACACTTCCACCATGGTTTCCCCATTTAAGGTGCCCCGTTTTTTTCCATTTCTCCCTTAATAATACCCTTCTCCTATGCTCCCACCTCAAACACTTTTTAAGATGTTTCTTAGTCATCTTTATTTCTTACTTTTAGGACTCTCTGTTTAGATCTTTAGCCCATCTTTCAGTTGGGTCATTTGGTTTCTCTATTCTTTGTTGTTGTTTTTTTTAGTTCTTTATATATTTTGGATGTTAAACCTCTGTTGGATATGTCACTGGTGAAGATTTTTTTCCCACTCTGTGCATTTTCTCTTCGCTTTCTTCATTGTTTCTTTTACTATACAGAAGATTTTTAGTTTAATGACATCCCATTTTATTGACTGTTGACCTTAATTCCTGAGCAACTCGTGCCTGATTTAGAGAGTCCTTTCCCACACCTATAACTTGTAGGTTACTGCCAATGTTTTCTTCTAACAGTTTCAGAGTTTCCAGTTTCATATTGAGGTTTTTTGATCCATTTGGAGTTGACTTTTGCACAAGTTGAAAGATAAGGATCAAGTTTCATTCTTGTACAGGTAGAGATCCAGTTTTGCCAAAGCCATGTGTTGCAGATGCTGTCTTTCCCCCATTATGTGTTCTTGGCACATAATTTCAGGTAACTGAAATTATGTGTATTCAGGTTTGGTTCTTCAATTATGCTCCACTGATCTATGTGTCTATTTTCGTGCCAGTACCATGCTGTTTTTGTAACTATAGGTCTTTAGCATAGTTTGAGATCTGGCATAGTAATCGCCCTAGTGTTGCTCTTTGTGCTCAGGGTTGCTTTGGCTATTCAGAGTCTTCCATGCTTCCATAGGAATTTAAGGATGATTTTTTTCTAATTCTGTGAAGTATGTCATGGGATTTTGATTGGGGTTGCAGTAAATCTATATATTGCTTTTGGTAGGATGGTCATTTTCACAATATTAATTCTTCCAATCAGTGAGCATGGGAAGTCCTTCCATTTTCTGCAGCTTCTGGTGTCTTCCTCAATATCTCTTTTAAAGACATAATTTTATCTTTTGTAAAACATTATTTTATTTATTATTTTATTTCTGACAAAAACTTTATTGCAAATGATGGTTTCTGTATCCTATTCAATAACTCCACTTTTTTTTTGAAAGTCGTAACAAGTTTATTGGGCTTGTTAACAGAGTATAGGGTGGGGGTTTATTTATAGAGGATCCCCCTCCCAATTATGGCTGATCTGGAAAGTCTGCATTCAAATATAGATCATGTGACTTCCTGACAGTCACACAAAATGGCGAGAGAGGTGCCTCTTGGCATTCTCAGCTTATATATCCTTATCCCCTCCCCCACATGCAGGTAAGGTTGACTGATTGGGTGGGAAGGATAACTGACTCCAAAATCAACTCTTTGTCAAGTGTGGGAAGGAGGTGTGACTATAGCTTGCCAGCATAGTGGTCAGAGGACATTTCCAGGTAACACTCCACCCCATCCTTGGACTCTTACATTCTTTCTGCCAACCTCTTCCACAAAAGTCCCTGAGTCTTGGGGGGTGGGGTAGGTATGGGGTGATCTTCCTCTTATTGTGGCAAGGCACTAAACTTTCAGGTCTCTGCATCATCTGTATTCCATGGGCTATTGGCCCATTTCAGTTGGATTTCATCTAATAGAAAAACACAAACAGCCAGAAGCAAGGACATCTAAACAGTAGCTGCTATAATAACTTGACCTATAGGTGTAAACACAAATGTTTGGCAGTACTTTAGCAGGTACCTCACATCTGTCTAACAAAACAATTGCAGTAGCTTCCTTACTAGGGCCTATATCCTCCCCTGCCAGAGATGGTTGGTCTGGTCTATAGTACCAGATGTGCGTTCCACTTATAGAAGTGGGCATTATATCTAATTAAGAATTTGCTGGTTGTACTAGACACACCACTATTGCACCAGTTGGAACATCTTGTTTTCATGTTGATAGTGCAGCACATAGGGTCTGTCCTTGAGCAGAATTATAGGGAACAGTTCTCCCACAGCCATCTGCATATTGTTTTCTGACACTATGAAAGCCACCCGTCCAGTGGCAGGGAGTTTCCAACATAGCCCAAGCTTGATTTCTCCCTCTCCCATTCTCACATCATGCAGAATCTTCAGCAAACAGGATTTTAATCTCTTTGGTCAGGTTTATTCTGAGTTTTTTGTTTGTTTTGTTTGGTTTGGTTTGGTTTGGTTTTGAGGTGGTTGTGAATGGGAGGGTTTCTTTGTGCTCTTTCTCTGATTGCTTTTTATTGGTGTATAGAAAGACTACTGATTTTCATAGATTAATTTTGTAACCTCCAATTTACTGAAAGTGTTTATCAGTTCTAGGAGTTTTCTGGCGGAATTTTTGGGATCTCTTATGTATAGTGTCATATCGTCTGCAAAAAGAGATAATTTGACCTCTTTTCCAATTAGTACTCATTTAATTTCTTTCTCTTGTCTTATTGCTCTAGCAAGAATTTCAAGCACTGTATTGAAAAGGAGTGGAGATAGTGGACATCCTTGTCTGGTTCCTAATTTTAATGGGAATGCATCCAGTTGTGTTTTTTTGTTTGTTTGTTTTTTGTTTTGTTTTTTTTCCATTTAGAATGATGTTGGCTGTGGGTTTGTTGTATATAGCTTTAGTTATGTTGATGTGTGCTCCCTCCAATCCAATTCCTTTTAGGACTTTTATCATGAATGCGTGCTGAATTTTGTCAAAGGCCTTTTCTACATCTATTGAGAAAACGATGTGGTTTTAGTCTTTGAGTCCATTTATATGATTTATGATATTTATTGGTTTGCATATATTGAGCCATCCCTGCATCTCTGGAATAAAGCCAAATGATCTTTATGAATGATCTTTATGTTGTTTGCAAGTTTATGAAGTTTGCGAGTATTTTGTTGAGAAATTTTGCATCTATGTTCATTAAGGATATGGATCTATAGTTTTCTTTTTATTTGCATCTTTACCTGGTTTGGGTATTAGAGTGATTCTGGCTTCATGAAGGAGTTTGCAAATTCTCATGCTGTTTCTATATTTTTGAATAATGTATGTATTCAAGGTTGGAGATCTTCTTTAAATGTCTGGTAGAATTCTGCTGTAAATCCATCTAAGATTGGGCTTTTTTAGTCAGGATGTTTTGTTTTACTGTTTCGATTTCCTTATATATTATGGATCTGTTTAAACTGTTGACCTCTTCTTGGTTTAACATTGGTGGTTCCCATGATTTTAGATTTTCATCTATTTCTTTTAGGTTTTCAAATTTAATAGAGTACATGTTTTTTAAAATATTCCCTTATAATGTCTGAATCTTTTGGGAGTCTGATGTGATGTTTCCCCTTTCTTCTCTGATTTTGTTGATTTGGATTTACTCTTTCTTTCTTTTGGTTAATTGGGCTAAGGGTCTGTCTATCTTGTTTATATTTTCAAAGAACCAGCTCTTAGATTCATTGATTCTTTGTATTGCTTTCTTTGTTTCCATTTCGTTAGTTCCTGCTCTGATTTTTGTTATTTCTTCTCATCTGCTGGGTTTGAGTTTCATTTATTCTTGCCTTTCTAGAGTTAGGGCTATAAACTTCCCTTTTAGGACTATTTTTAAACTATCCCAGAGGTTTTGGTGTGTTGTATTGTCCTTTTTGTTTAATTCCAGGAATACTTTTATTTCTTTCTTAATTTCTCCTTTGAACCCACTCATCATTCAGGAGTATGTTGTTTAATCTCCATGAGTTCTCCAATTACTGGGGCTTCTTCCAGTGTTGATTTTGCACTTTATTGCATTGTGGTCTGGTAGAATGCATGGAATTATGTAAATTTTTTGTATTTGTTGAGGTTTGTTTTGTGTGCCTGTATGTGGTCAGTTTTTGAGACGGCTCCATGGAGTGATGAATAGAGAGAGTATTCTTTGGTGTTCGGGTGAAATATTCAGAAGATATCTGTTAGGTCCATTTGATGTATGGTATCATTTAATTCAGATGTCTCTCTGTTTAATCTTTGTCCAGTTGACCTGTCTAATGGAGACAGTGAGGTATTGAGGTCCCCTATTACTATTACTATTACTATTACTACTATTACTGAGTTGGGGTTAACCTGTGTCTTAAAGTCCTTAGTGCTGTTTTTATGAATTTGGGTGCACCATACTTTGGTGAATATCTGTTCATGGTTGTAATATCTTTTTTGTCAATGCTTCTTTTGATCAGAATGAAGTGACCCTCTTTATCTCTTCTTATTATTTTTAGTTTGAAGTCTATTTTGTCAAATACTAGAATTGCAACCCATGCTTGTTTCTTAGTGCCATTTGCTTGAAATATTCTTTTGCATCCCTTCACCTTAAGGTAGTACCTGCCTTGAAGGTGGAATAGGTTTCTTGCAGACAACAAAACGATGGATTTTTCCTTCTTAATCCATTCAACTAACCTGTCTTTTGACTGTGTATTGGCTGCCATTATTTTGATTACTGTTTTTTTTTTTTTTTTTGTCTAATTTTGTGTTTCCACAATTGTGTCTTCATTTACTTTCTTTCTTTTTCCCCTGGGGTACATTTATTCCTTTCTCTATTCTTTTTACTACTTCAAGCATTCTCTGAAGGGCTGATTTTGTGGGTATGTATTCTTTCAGCCTATTTTTGTCATGGAAGATTTTCCTTTCCCCTTCATCTCTAACAGACATTTTTGCTGGCTTGAGTATTCTGGGTTGGCATCTATGGTTATTGAGAACTGGAAATACCTTGTTCCAGGCTCTTCTTGCTTCCAACAGTTTGCATTGATAAGTCAGATATAATTCTGATGGGTTTTCCTTTATTTGTGAGTTATTTATTTCCTTTGCAGCTTTCAGTATTGTCCGTTCTGTACATTTAGTGTTTTTACCGTGGTATGCTGTAGGGAATTTCTTTTCTGGTCCTGTCTATTTGGTGTTCTAAGTGTTTCTTGTATTTTTGTGGGGATGTCTTTCCTTAAATTTTCGAAATTCTCTTCTACAATCCTGTTTAAGATCTGGTCAACATCATTAACCTGGCATTCTTTTCCTTTCTCTGTGCCTATAATGTGAAGATTTCATCTTTTCATTGTGTCCCACATTTCCTGCATATTCATTCCTGTGTTTTTTAAAATTTTTTGTAATCTTTGCTTGGGCAGTTCAATTCTTCATTATCCTTCAGTGTTGATATTCTGTTTTCCATTTCATTCGTTCTATTGGTGAGGCTTTCTCCTGTTGTTTCTAATTGGCTTATCGAATTTTATCTTTCTTCGTTTCAGTCTAAGTTTTCTTCAGTTTCTATCTCTTTTGTGAATTCCGTCAGAAGCTTATCCCTAGCTTCCTATTTTAGTTCTTTGATTTGTTTGCTTGTGTGTTCTTTAAACTCAATGAATTCCTTGGTCATGTTTATGATTGTTCTTTTAAATTCTGTGTTCTAGTTTATCTCGAGTTTCTCCTTGTAAAACTCTTCTACAGGACTGGTGGAGTTTGGTGGGAACATGCTGTTTTGGTTTTCCATATTACTATTTTTTTCATTATGATTTTGACGTGCATTTCTTTTGTTGTTTCTGTCTGGTATGAAACTCATGTCTTCTTTTGTTGAGTTGAAGTCTGCTTCTGTTTGTATTATTGGTGTGCCTTGGTTGTTTTCTTATTGGGTATATAAACCTGGTTGGCCTAGATTTCAGGTTCTCTCAGATTTTATTTTGGAGGGAACTGATGGCTTCAGATCAGCTATTCAGGAGCTCCCACAGAGGCCCAAGTCAGCTGCAGTCAGATACACTCAGGCTTTCTTCTAAGGTTTGGACCCCTAATAGCAGGCACTCACAACACAATTTGGGAGATTAGCTATAGGGAGGCCTGATTTTTGCACTCTCAGGCAGTCTGCTAAGGTCTCAGCCCCTACTGTAGGGCAGAGAGGTTTAGCCCTGGAGAAGTGGGAGGACCTACCTGGTCCCAATGCAGGGGCAGGGCTGGGGTTGGGCAGGGCACAATGTGGGCAAGCTCATCACCATCCAGAGGCCAGATCCAGGCACTCTCAGGCAGTCTGCTGAGGTGTCCGCCCTCTAGGGCAGAGAGATCTATCCCCGAGGATCAAAAGTTATCTTTCTTAAGCTAGGTGAATTTCAGAAGCTCTGCCAGCCTCCAGAAAATGCATTTCTTGTGTTTAAAACAAAAAGAAGCATGAGAGGGACTTCTCCTTTCCACTTAGAGAATGGATGCCTGCCACACAGAGCACCTAGATAACAGCTGACATTTAAATGACTATTTCCTTAACGTCAATAAAATATTTCATGTGCAAGCACCAATGCTATAAGCAATTAACTGGGCACTTTTGGTCTATACCTTTAAAAAAAATCAGCCACTAAAATAGCATCTAATTAAGATAAGTGAAGAAACCAAGATCCAGACACATGAGGCAGCTATTTTTAGATCACAGCACAAGTGGTGAGCTCAGCCCAAGACAAGCACCTTCTCTTTTGATATTTTTGTTTCCTTTTTTCATGGGTGTGAGTATGTGGAATGAGTGCATGTATGTGCATTCACATGTGTGGTGTGCACATGCATGTGGTGGAAACCCTTCCCCCAGTGTGTGTGTGTGTGTGTGTGTGTGTGTGTGTGTTTTCCAGGAGTTGATGTCAGGCATCTTCCTAGATTGGTCTCCACCTTCTATATCAATGTAGGTGCTCTCACTTGAACCAGAGCTCACTGATTGAGCTACTCTAGCTAGCCAGCATACTCCAGAGTTCCCCTGCTTCTGCCTCCCAGGGGCTGGATTGCCCACAAGTCACCAGACGCTCCTGACATTTACATAGATGCTGGGGATCAACTGTGGTCCTCACGGCTGCACAGCAAACACTGTACTCACTGAACATCTCCCCCATCCATATTGGCATATCAACTACTATTGTCATTATTGTGGTCTTGTTAAGGCAACCATATTTTTGAGATTTCCTGGGTGCAGTTTCTCTGTCATGTCTAAAATATACCCTCTAGCAGCAGATATCCTCATCCTCTGGCTCTAACCCCAACGAGTCTTACTGTGAAGATCAGAGAAACGTCTTCATTGTTTCTGGATCAGGACTAAGGAATTTAAATCCAAAGTGCTCTGTTCTATGTCCTATTTTTAAAATGAATTATTTTTCTTTTAAAAATTATTTATATATTTTTATTTTTATGTGTATGAGTGGTTTGCCTACAGAAATGTAAGTGCACTTGTGCACGCACTGCCCACAAAAAAAGAGCATCAGATCCCTAGAACTGGAGTTATGGACAGTTGTAAAGTTATTTGTCACCATGTGTGTATTGAGATCTAAACCTAGGATATCTGCAAGAGTAGTCAGTGGCCTTAACTGCTGAGCTATCTCTCTGGCCCTGAATTGTTTTTTCTTGATATCTAGTTTCTGAGTTCTTTGTATATTCCAGACACTGATACGCTGTTGGATGTATAGCTGGTAAAGACTTTTCCCATTCTCTAGGATAACTCTACTTGATTTATGGTGTTCTTTACCATACAGAAGTTTTTTAGTTTCATGAAGTCCCATTTGTAAATGGAGAAAATTAAATACTACGCCATCTAAGCAAGAAGCCATTGTAGTGAAATATTAAAAATATTGAAAAAATAAAGTTCTGTATACAATAACATTATCCATAGAACAAAGGAAAAATACTTTCTCAGAAAAAAAATCAAGAGACTTTACTGCTAAGAACTCTGTCTTCAGGAACTCTTCAGAAAAAGGAAAAATGATCCACATGAGATACATACAAAGAAGGACCATAAGAGGATGCATTAAATGAAGGTTAATAGTGTACATTAAATGAAAGCTAAATGTTGTTTTAACTTTTTCCTCTTAATTTATCTAGCAGACTGTAGTTTCTTACAAATAAGAACAACAATGTATTATAGCTTATGAATAAAGCACAAAGAATGAGACAGGGAATGAGGCTTCAATCACCATGATTAACTACCTATAATGTGCTTCAGTGTTCTTTCCAAATGGATTTAGATTGGTTGTAAAGAATATCGTAAACAATGGGGCAATCACCAAAATAATTTTTAAAAGAAGTATTATTGATATGCTAAGAGAAAACAGAATCATGTGAAAAGCTCATTAAAACATAGAAGAAAGAAAAAATAAGAAAAGGAAGAAACAAGGAACATTGATAGAAAACTGCTCCAGATATGAGTGATGCTAATCCAACAAAAACTACCAAACATCAGCAGTTAATAGAGACTGTCAGTGTAGATTAACCAGACCTGATTATATTCTGTGATAACAATCTCAAATTGGAAGTAAAGAAGTGGGAGGAGGAGGAGGAGGAGGGAAGAGAAGGCAAGAGAGGATGAATATGACTATAGCCCAATGTTCACATCTATACAAACGTAACAGCAAAAAGCATTAAATTGCACAACTGATAGGAACTGATACTTACAATAAAATAAAAATGAGGGAGTGGGGTAAGAGCTGATCAGGAAAGAGTCCTTTAGCAATGTGCCGGGGACCCTTTGACCCCTTCATACAAACCCTGCACTAGTCATACCTCTAAGTTTAATGTACTTAGATCTTGGAACTCAAATTGATTCTTTTATGGTGGCCCCTGAATGGTCATCAATTCCAAGTACATACTACATGCACCACACATTGCTCATTGCTCAATTTTATACCATGACCTCTGCTTTCAAACTTGACATAGATTTTGTAAGAAACTCTGGTATTCTCTTAAGAAAGAAGAACTCTGTGTATTTGAACAAAGTCAAATGAGTTATTACTTTACACTAAAGTTTTAAAAACTCCATGGTTTTAGCTTTTGTGTTTGGATCTTGACATATTGTAATTATTTTGTATATGGTATGAAGTAGGGACTGAGGTCTAGAGTTCAACATATAAGCTGTTTATCCTCTCAGCATTTGTTGCAAAGACTTTCCTTTTCCCCCACTGAAATATTTCAGTGCAATTATCAAAAATTAAGGTGACCATTTAAGTGTATTTATATTTCTGGGGTTATTTCTGAGTTTGTCAATTATTCTGTAAGTTCAATGCCCAGTCTTTATTACTGTAGCTTTATAATGAATCTTGAAAAAAATATATTTAAAAAAGAAAGAAGGAAAAAAGTAAAAGAATGTAAAAATGTAAACAATGGTAACATTCATCAAGAGACCCTGGAGTAGTTATAGTAATTTTAGACAAAGCCAATTTTCAGCAAGAAAGATTATCAAGAATAAAGATATACATCATGTAATGCTAAAGGAACCAATACATCAAAAGACATGATATTTGAGGGGGGTGGTTGTTGTTGTTTTAACAGGGTCCCCCTAGTCCCAGCCCACTTGGAAATCACTATGTGAACCAGGCTCACCTCCATCTCGAAGAGATCCTCATGGCTCTGTCTTCCAAGGGCTGGGATTAAAGGCGTGCACCACCATGCATGGTGTAATAAATGAAAATTTTTAATGTTGATGTGTGTAGCAACAGAATGTCAAAATGCATGTTACATATATATTATATAGTATATAGTATATAGTATATAGTGTATACTATATATATATATATGAGACACATTTTATATGTATAAATATCTTGTATTTTGGCATTTTATTGTTACACTGATATACTATCCCTTATCTATTATCCTATATCAGATTATACAATTTTCTCAAATTTACATGGGACAAGAACCAAGAGACCACATTCTGAGCCCCAGCACACAACTTTATAAATCTAAAAGAGTAGAAATCACTGTGCCCTTAGATCACAATGACAACAAATTAGAAAACAGTGAAAGAAAGATGGGTAGAAAAATATCTCAAGATATTTGGTGAATAAACACTGTAATTCTAAATGACACAGTGAAGATACCCTAAGAAATTTATCTCTAACTAAATAAATATTAAATTTAACATACTGAAAGATACAATGAGAGCAGAATTATAAGGAAATTTATAGCATTGAATATAGTAAAAAAAGAAAAGAAAAAGTGTGGCCTAAAAGCTATAACTGGGCTGGCAAGATGATTCTGGATAAGGCACTTGCCACCAAGACTAAGGATCTGAGTTTGGTCTCCAGGTCCAACATGGTGGAAGGAAAGAACCAACTCCAGCAAGTTGTCTTCTGATCTCCACACGCATGCTATAGCACATATGCACCTACATATATACACACTCATATGCACACATGCATGTACACCCACATATTAAGATCAATAAATGTGGGACTGGAGAGAAGGCTCAGTGGTCACGAACATTGGCTGCTCTTGCAGAGGACCCGGGTTTGATTTCCAGCACCCACATGGAGGCCAACAACTATCTGTAACTCCAGTTTCAGGGAAATCTGAAGCCCTCTTCTGACTTCCGTGGGCATTGCACAACATGGGTGCACTTACATACATGCAGGCAATACACTTGTACATATAAAATAAAAATAATAAAATCTATTTTAAATCAGTAAATGTTATAAGAGCTATAACAAGTTTATCTACGGAACTTAAAAGTAAAGGGAAGTCATATCTAAAGTGATCAAACAAAAAGAAGTGATGAAATTTGGGAAGAAAAAGTGAAGTTGAGAACATTACTATATGTGGCCTTATAGCAGAGGGAAATGGAGTGTGGGAGACAAAGGAAGACACACACTGAAAAGGGAGGTTCAAAGTCTAAGACCCTGCTGATGCTGAGAGGCAGGGAGCATCTGCTCCCCTGGAGCCTCTAGAGAGAGCTCTTCCCGGCCAATACCTTGATTTTGGATTTCTGACTGGATTGCCTCCAGAATTGTTAGCAAAGAACTTTCTGTTTCTTTAAACCACCAAATTTGTGGTAATTTGTTACAGCATCCCTAGGAAACTGATACAATATTGAAGAACTAAGGTTCTTGGGCCAAATTTTCAGGAAAACACTCCACAGTTAGCCATATCCCAAAATCATTTGAACTGAACTGTCAAAGATATTCCAGATCAATTAGCTTTCTGCTTTGGCCTCCATGCCTTCCCACCATGATGGATTCTATCCCTCTGGAACCATAAGCCAAAATAATACATAAGTTTATTTTGGTTGTGGTGTTTTACACAGCAACAGAAATGTAACTAACAGAACCATGACTCGTTAAAGACATAAGTACTTGATTAGCTGGCAATGCCTTTTCTAACCCACTACCAATTTCAGCCTTCATCAGCTTGTTGCTATGAGATGAAGAAAATTATGCTTTTGGAAATGTTAACCATCTCAGGATAAAGGATAATTCTATCTTCTGTTGCATACTCCATAACACTGTGATTCATTGCTTTGAGCTCCACAGAACTTTGCCTTTGACCTCTGTGTAGTACTTACACAACTTTGCATCTTACACCTATCAGAAGAAAGCTTTTCTTTTAAGGATTTATTTGGGGTTTTTCGGTAAGTGTATGTATGTCCATGTTTGGAGAGGGTATGTGTAAGTGGGTGCAAGTGCCCTAGGAGCCCTAAGGCACTGGATCCCCTGGAGCAGGAGTTATAAAAGGTTGTGAGCAGCCTGACACACATGATAGGTACCCAACTCAGGTCCTCTGGAAGAGCAGTGCACTGTCTTAACTGCTGAGCCATATCTTCAGCCCCAGAAAAAAAAAGCTTTTAATTTAGATATGAATCATTTGAAAGCTGGATAAATGGCTCAGTGGTTATGAGCACTGGCTGCCTTGCAGCTTAACACCTGGCTTCCATTACCAGCACCCACGTGGTGGCTAATGATTATCGGTAACCCAAGTTCTGGGAGATCTGACACCCTTTTCTGGCCTCTGTGGGCACTTCATGGCATGTTTACACTTAATTACATGCGGAAAAAACACTCATACACATAAAGATAAAGAAAGAAGTAAAAATCTCAATCATCTTAAAGCATTTTGCATATACTAGGAACTGAATAAAGACTACTGAATGTTAATGAGCAGAGTGGGAAAGCTTTAAAAAAACAGTTTATCCCAGTATTTCAGAAGCACTATTAAGTGGTTTAACAGACTTTCCCACAAGTAAGTAGTATAACAATATAGCTCTACATGTTAAGTCAGAAAATTCAAAGATCTGTTTTCAAAAGTAGTTAATATATTACTAAATTAAACACATAGGTCAAATATTAAATGCTTGGCATCCAGATTTTTAGTGTAAAATTTCCTGTTACTCTTAAGAATATTTGATAGCATATATATCCTTAAGGCAGAAAGTAAAATGAAGCAGAAAATAAACAGCAACAAAAATCAGTCTCTATTCCTACAAAGAACCTCTGATCTAGAACACAGAGATTTTCCAAGGCCTTGGATAGTTCGGTTTTCAATACATGTATGCCCTTGGCAAAGAAAAATCAAGCCAAAGTACATAAAGTAAAAATGAGATGCTTCTCATACTTTTCCCCAGAGTAATATGATTTCCTAGAGGAAAGTACACATAAGCCTGGTTGCTTGTAATCTCTCCTGGTTCCCCAAAAGAGTTATTCATATCCAACACACAAACACAACCTGTGAGGTCATCCTCACATTACTGCCTCAGCCTCCATCACAGACTAGATTTCCCTGGAGGTCTCTAATCTCTTGGTCATAATCTAAGTGCATATGTAAACCAAAGGTCAACCTGAGCCAAGCATTCAACAATGAACAAATCACTAGTTTAGATGATATTAGACAATGAACTGAGGGTAATTCTTTCAGCATTGTACAAACATTCATTGGCCGTATTCTATACACTCACTAAGTAAAACAAGACTTGATATGTGCAAATAATGAACAGGATAAATGGATGCAAAGAAGGATGTTGTTTCTGAGTGACTGGGTTCCCAAATATTGGTTGGTGTCTGCCTGTCTGTGTGGACCTCCCTCAACCTCACCACTGTTAATCTCCCTAAATATAACACCTTTTTGGATTTGAGAACTGAAGTTTATTAAATGCCTATACTTTCTGGAAAAATTCTCTGGAAAAATGTGAAGTGCAAATAATGGTTAATGCTCTTACTTGTAAATGCGGTGCTTTGTGGAAGGCGTACACAGCCAGAATCTGGTCAGCTGAGTTATCTTCTGAGTCTGTGTTCATGGACCCTAGGCTCTGCTAACTGTCTCCTCTATGTCAGCAGTAGTCCTACCTCTTACAGTTGTCTACTGTTTCTAGTTTTCTTCTTGGGAAGAATAAGGAACCGGCAGAAATGAAGTGTGATTTCCCTCCAGCTTCCATAAGAGACAAATGACCATAATCACATCATGGCAAATGGTCCATGAGATATTTTCTTTGACAGTTACTTTTATTCTTTTACTCCAGCATGTACTGAGTGAGCTCAGTTCTCTCATCCAGGCCTCTTAGCCAGCTCCAGTCTTGGCAAACATACAATGCAATGTTTGCAATTGCTGTAAATTATTCCTGTGATTTTGTTGCTGTTTGTTACTGTGAGTACCTAAATAAGGTAATATGACATCTTTCCTGAGCTATTTAAATATTTCCTTATACAGTGGCTAAATGTTACTACCCATTTGACAACCACTTCAGTGCTGATAATGGCTGCTTTAAGACTCAGAGTTCCTAATCTCATAAATTCCTGCCTAGGTCATAACATCACCAAAGTAAACATCTGCTGATTGGAGGAAAATCAACAGCCGTCTCTAGGATCAGGCAGACCAGTACATATTCTTCTCCTTTGCCCCAAGTTAAATGTTAAATGACTCAAAGTAAGGGAAAGCAGACTCCTGTCACCAAATGCCACTTTCCACATTCCAAGAGCCAATCTGCTCCATTAAATACCTCCATCAGGTGCTTCCTACAGAAGTCTAGGAGGAGATTCTAAATTGATCTGTGTTTTCTTCAGTCTGTTAAGCCAGTTTTCACAGGCAGCCAGCCTTGTGAACACATCAGTAACTGATATATAATAGTCATTCACTCATCATCCAGGGCCAATCTGTGACATTTTTCCTTCCTATCATCAGTTTGAAAAAGATCTAAGCAAGTCCAGCTCTCATTAAATTGTGACTATCTCAGAGTCAGAGCAAACAGGGAAGGATGCATCATCTATTGTGATTTAATGTGAAACGTCCCCTATAGGATTAAGTGTTTAAGCACTTGGCCCCCAGCTGGTAGATCTCCAAAAAGATTATGGAACCTTTAGGGAGTGGAGCTTCTCCGGAGGAAGTGAGTGAAAGACAGTGAGTCTTAAATTTGCAACCTGGCACACTTCCTGTTGCTATCTGCTTCCTGATTACAGAATGACCAGCCATCTTGCCACCTGCCACGGTGCCTTCTCCACCATAGTAACTATATCCCTTCTTAAATTATGAGCCAAAATAAACTTTTTCCCTTAAGTTGTTTCTTGAATATTTTGTCCCAGGAATAAGACATAACTAATATAACGCTTGATATATGTACATTTAGCACTCGCAACACAGAATCTTTCCTTCAATGAGCTTGGAAGCTGAAGGAAAGACAGAGCATAGACAGTGTGGAGGTATCAAAAATAAAAGTTTTCAGGATGAAGAGATGGCTCAGCAGTTAAGAACACTTGCTGTTCTTCCAGATGACCCCGTTCAATTCCCAGTACCCATATGGTAACTCCAGTTCTAGGGGATCCAATACACTCTTCTGATCTCTGAGGGCAATGCATGCATGTGGTACACTTACAAACATGTAGGCTATACACTCATACACATGAAATAAAAAATAGTGAATAAAATATTTTTTAAAATAAAAGCTTTCATGAGGCATCTGATTTCACAGAGTGGCCTTGAAAATTTCATCCTTTCTTTTCTTTTCCATGTTCTGTAAAGACTGTTTCCCATCTCCTGCTGCCTTCATTCCATTCAGTCCTCATACAATTTTCCAGCTCTTCCAACAAGCTAATATCAAGATATCCTGTGCTCTGGGTGTCAATGAGTGAGAGGGGAATCTAGGCTGTTTACACCATGGGAACTTCTATTGATATTGAACCTTCTCGTGGTTAAGACCCCTCAGAGCAGACCCACCAAGGCCTGTTTGCAATCCCACACATATCAGGCATATCATCCTTCTCTTTCCTGTCAGGCATGTCTCTAAAACATGGAGAAAGCTGTGCTGTGTAGCACTAAGTTCTGTTCTTCCATCTTCACTGTCATTGGACATTTTAATTTAAGATCACTATAAAGCTGACAGGTGTGTCTTCTGAGTCTTTCTTTACTTTTGCTTCATCCAGAACCACCTCACAGCCTTTTGGCAGCTCAAATCTTATTCTATATTCACTGACAGAATGTCCTTTACTAGGGAAAGGGAAGAAAACTGTGAACGTCAGCATTAACAGCACAATCCATAATTAAGTTGGTGACAAAAGCCTTTCTCTTTAGTCTTTCAAATCACTTCACTTGGCCAATGCAAAGACAACCCTGGAATTCGCATTTTCATCTTCACTGTGATATTGGGCTTTAACAAGAGATTTCTGTGTTATAAACAGTGAACGCACTTTAGCTTACATGTGTGTGAGGGAAACAAAGACAACTCTGGGGATAGTGATACAGCTCAGTGGGTAGAGTTCTTGTCATGCAAGTGGGAGGTCTGGATTTCAGATACCCAATACTCACATAATGGTGGGTGGATATGGTAACCCCCTCTGTTCTTAAGGTGGAGACGGGAAGCCCAGGAGCAAACTGGCTAGCTAGACAACCCATGTTGGTCAGCTCTGAGTTCAACTGAGAGACACTGCCTCAATAAATAGTGGAGAGCAATGGAGGAAACCTCCTATCAGCCCGAGACCTCCACATGCAAATAGACATGCATGCAGACAAGACAAGCAGGCACACCACATACACAGACATGCAAAACAAAGGGCAACTCGGGACAAGCCAGATGTCTTATACACAAGCAAAAGGAACCTTTCCTTTTACTCACTAAGCTGTCTTTGCACACTCATTCTTCCCAGCTGGAGCTGAATCCAGTAGTCTCTAAGATTTTCCTCTTATACTTTTGTTAAAAGCAAAATATTGAGGTGATTGAACTAATTGTGATTACTGGTTTATTGCTTTATATATTGCTTCATGTGTGTGACTTTTTGTTTTGTAGTATTGGATTTATTCATTTGTATTAGTAAAGTACTGAACTCCCATACTCCAGTCAACTCCAGAAATCACATGCTACCATAATGCAATTTTCTCCTCACCTATCCCCCCAATTTGTTCCTCATGATCTCCCGAGGGCAGTGAGCCCCTGACCCCGGGCATTGTGTAGCTCTTCTTTACCACCTACATCATTCAATGTTCTTATGAACAGTATATTGTTTACTTTTACATCTGTGTGTCTGTGTGTGCATCTGTAGTGCTGGGATGTGAACTCACTGTTTTGCACATACAACACAAGTGCTTATTTTTTTTGCCTTTTAAGAAAAGATAAACTCGAAGCTGGAGAGATGACTCAGTGGTTAAGAGCACTGACTGCTCTTACAGAGAACCTGGGTTCAATTCATAGCATCCATATGGTGGCTAACAACCAACCATCTGTAACTCCAGTTCCAGGGAATCCGACGCCTTCTTCTGACCTCCACAGGCATTTCAAAACTGGAGTGCACTCATACACATGCAGGCAATACAATCATGCACATAAAATAAAAATAATACATAAAAAAAGAAAAGATAAACTCTACGCAGTCCTCTAAGACTTGTTTCTCACATCATGCAACTACAGTTCAAATTTACTATGAAAGTTACCTGTATTTTACTCATTTTCACTGTTGTACCATATTATACTCAGTAGGTTTCTCCCAATTGGCTAGTTCCTCCAAGGGGCAGGGCCTGCCACAGAGTATAGGTGACTAGGAGGCTGCTGGGAGCCATCTTGGGATGGGAGCCATGAGCCATGGGTAGCGCACACATGGAATGGGGAACTCGTAGCCGTGCAGCAACTCAAGGACAGAATGGTCTGACTCTAATGGACCTGGAGTGAGATTGCTGGCCCCAGAAGCATGAGCGAATGATAGTGGTGACTATGGGCATGGCATGGTCTGATATGGTGGGCTCTGAGCCATGGCATGGGGCTAGGCACTGGGTACTCATTCATTTGTAAGTTAATAAATGCACATAAAGATATGTTATATGGTTTGCTTGATAGCACAGGAGACCCAGAGGGAACTTGAGCAACAAAATTGGTGTAGCCTGGCAGGATATGACAAAACTGAGAATGAGTTTTGGAGGAGCACTGATGGCCATGCTGATGTGGTTTTTACAATGAGTTACTAAAAACAGGCCAGCCATGTAGAAGTAATGTTGTAAATGTGGGGATATGTTGCGGGTATGTGAAGATTTGCTAAAGGTTATCCAAAGGCTAGAAAAACTTTTACTTGCTCTGGACCACAATGGAGCTCCCAGAGAGAGAGGCCACTTTGCATAATACAAGATGTGCCCCAGGCAGGGAGAGCTGAAAAGGCTGCATGGCAGACCCAGGTGCAGAGCT
Organism: Nannospalax galili; assembly: GCF_000622305.1. NCBI lineage: Eukaryota > Metazoa > Chordata > Mammalia > Rodentia > Spalacidae > Nannospalax > Nannospalax galili. Next base: position 1,332,895 of record NW_008343971.1, read on the forward strand.
GGAGAGAGAAAAAAGGCAGACACTTTGATTTGTGTAAGGTCCAAGGACTCAGAGGAAAAGACAGATAATAGTAAAAAGGGAAAAAAAGCTAACTGTGTTGTAGCTAGGAAATATTCCATGCTAGAACTGTTAAAACTAGGAAAAATTTACAAGCAAGCAAGCAGAGAGCCCCTGGCCACGTGGCTTGTGAGAGTATGGGACATGGGAGCATATGACAACAGTCTAAGTCCTTCAGAAGCTTCACAGCTGAGTCATATAACCACCCATCCTTCCTTGCAACATAGGCTGTTCAACCTAGGCCAATGCAGGGGGGAGCAGTCCTTAACGACATGGCTGGTTGAAGGCATTAAAGATACATGGTTGTCATGAAGGGAGACTAACATGATTAGTAGGAGCTGGAGGACTATAAAGGAGGGGCAGGCATTCCTGAGAGAACTAGGTATGAGAAAAGCAATATATGATGTCCAGTTCACTAGGCCAGATAAGACTGTGTTCACCAGAGATATGAAAAAAGCTTAATTCAACTGGGACTTTGAGAATGGTATGGGGCTTTAATGTTTTTACTAAGCCCTTTGATAGGACACGAACTTTGTAAAGTGAGAGAGGCTTTGGCAAATCTAAGTGATTCTGACCAGCATGGAAAATGTGTCTGTAAAATAACAGAACACCCTATAAGTGATATAAAAAAGACCAGACCAAAGAAATGGTCCACTTGGGTTACTCGAAGATGAATGTGGCAAGATTTATGTCAAGCCCAAATTCCCAGAGGAAAAGTTGATAGAAAACCAAAGTCAGTACTAAGGCATTTCTGGAAGGCTTTAAATCCTGAAGAGCAGTTTACAAAAGACATTCAAAGTATAAAAACTGTACAAGGGGTGATTAAGAACCCCCAAGTATTAAATAAGAAGCATTTCTCTTCTGATCAAGGCTATACTAGGGGTGGAAGCATGTTTTCCCACCAAATTCTCCCTCAGCAACCTGGTGTGGTCAATGGGAAGATGACAGATGTGGCTACAGTCAGGAGGCAGACCCAGAGACTGCCTGACTCAGGGAATCCACAAGTTCATTGGGGACAGGAGAAGCCCTCTGCCTCCTTAGCCCAGTGCAGGGTCAGGCAACTGGAGCCAACACCTGTAAGTATATCAAGAATAAAAGAATACAAAAAGACCCTGTGTAAAATCTCCCAAGTGCAAAATGACTCCAAAAGGTAACTAAAAATTATAAAGAGCTAACCAAATTAATGCCTCATACCCGTGCTATGGTACCTAACAAGGATCTATGGAGAAAAAAGTTAATACAAATGGACAAAACCTTTCCATGCTGTGTGAGAACTTGTCTATGATTCATTTAATATATGTTAACCTTCCTTCAAGTGTTTTACAGGTGTGAAATCCATTTGAAAGATACCCAAAGAAGCAAGGGCCAGCTATAGCTGTAAGATTCTTGGGAGTTTTATGTTTGGATAAGATAAAGACAGAGACTCACAAACTATACAACTGTTAAGAAAATCTACAGTACCAGGTGTGGGTTGCCCCCCTACATGAGCTGTTGGCCAGAGAGAGATCCTAGAGGTCCTCCAATTCACCAAGGCTATTGCCATTAATGTCAGTTGTATACTAGCAAGGTCAGTAAGGCCATGTTGCTGAGGACACTGCATGTTGTGAGCATGGGAAAAGAAGAAGAGGTAGAACTGAGACTAAGCCAAAAAACTCCATTCCACTGGATGGATGCAGATGGTTGGGGAAGAAAGGATCCCCTATAATTCTACTCAATGATGGACCCCATGTGCCATACACTATGGACATGCCAAGCAATACCTGCAAGTGCAATAATGGCTCGACCAACATATGTACAACTGACAAATTTCTGATTGGATAAGGCCTGCTCTTAGGGGTGGAACACGCATCTGGTGCTATAGGCCAGGCCAGCGCCTTGTGTCGAGAAAGGCTACAGGCCCTAGTGGAGAAGCCATCACAAGTATATTGTTTATTGAATATAGTACATCTACTTGGATACCTTCTAGGCATTTGTATTTACATTCATGTTTGCTTAAATGTGTCTACTTACTTCCATTTGTCTTTATAGTAGAAGAAACACCACTGAGACAGATCAGTGGCCATGGCCAAAGACGACTAATGGGGAGGCCCAAGAAGCCACTATCTCTCCATGATACAAGAGAAATCGCCCTACATCTGTCACCCCCTCTAAGGCTCAGGGACCTTAGCAGAAGAGAAAGGGAAGATTGTATAGGCAGAGGAAAGGGATGGAGTGTCTCCCTATTGGCTAGCTCCTCCAAGGGGTGGGGCCTGCCTCAGAGTGTGGACGACTGGGGGGCTGCTGGGAGCCATCTTGGGATGGAAGCTGCGAGTCACGGGTAGTGCACGTGGCATGGGGAATGTGCAGCCGCGCAGTAGCTCAAGGACAGAATGGTCTGACTCTTATGGACCTGGGGCAAGATTGCTGGCCCTGGAGGCATAAGCAACTGTTAGTGATGACTATGGGCATGGCATGGTCTGATATGGTGGGCTCTGAGCTTTGGCGTGGGGCTAGGCACTGGGTACTCATTCCTTTGTAAGTTAATAAATGCACATAAAGATATGTTATATGGTTTGCTTGATAGCACAGGAGATCCAGAGGGAACTTGAGTGACAGTAGGCCATACCACAATCTAATTGTTTTCCTTTGAGTTTTTTTATCAATAAGCATTTGCTTTGTTTTTAATTCTTCTGTTATCAACAGTGCTGTTACTAATTTTCATAAACTTATCAGGAAGCTCACACACTGTAAGGGATAGATGATTTTTTAAAGATAGATGGAAAGCTATAATGATCAATAGACAGACAGGTAGACAGATAACAGAACTACTATTATACCCAAACACTAAATAAATTATTCTAGTAAAGTGATAAAATTTCAAAATGTTTTCAGGTCAGCTGACACACACACTTCAGCCCAGGCGATTTGGGGGCCTGAATGGCTGCAGGGAGGAGAATTAGGACTTGGTTTTGTCAGTGTGTCTTATTCTCCTGTTTTCTCTGCTTTCTGGAGCCTAAGGACAAACATAATAAATGATACTGGCAGAATTATAAGCAGGATCAATACTGTATCTTTGTTCTTTGCCTTTCTCTCCTTTTCATTTTACTCTCATAGGGCGAGCTCATAGGTTTCTCAAAGATTCTTCTGGCAAAGCATGATCACTAAAGACTGAACACTGATGAGCTTTTCCCACCAACCACCCTCCTCTCGCAGGGGCCCCTTGTCCTCCCTGCACTATCATCTTAGGGGTGACTCCTTTAAGACAATGTCCAGCTTGACTCAGGTTGGTTGTAATCCCATACCTTAATGGCCTGAGCCACATAAAACCCCATTTCAAACAAAAACCATTTGTATAAAAATACCATAATTAACTTACTACTTTGTATTACCTGTGATGCTCAAGCACAGAGTTCTCTACTGAAATTCTAAGACCTATAGAATCCATTTGAATATCTTGTTATGGTAAAAGAACTTTCAAGGGGCTGGAGAGATGGCTTGGTTAAGAACACTGGCTGTTCTTGCAGAAGACCCAAGTTTCTAATTCCAGCACCCACATGGCAGCTAACAACTGTCAGAAACTCCAGTTCCAGGAGATCTGATGGCCTCCTCTGTACTCCATGGGCATTACATGACACAGGTGCACTTACCTACATACAGGCAGTACATACATACACATAAAATAAAAATAAAAAATAGCCGGGCGTGGTGGCACAATCCTTTAATCCCAGAGGCAGAGGCAGGAAGATCTCAGATCTCTGTGAGTTCAAAGCCAACCTGGTCTACAGAAGTGAGTTCCAGGACAGCTAGGGCTACAGGGAGACCCTGTCTCATAAAGGCAAAAACAACACAAAACAAAAAACAAAAATAAATAAATAATATTTAAAGTGATTATTATTATTATTATCATTATTATTATTATTATTATTATTATTTGGCTACAGTCATGAAAATTCTCTTTGAGATTTCAAGACAGGCACGCCATTGTGATGTGGTACCAAGATAGAGAACTGTGTAGACCTTGTGAAAGCACACAAGCAAGCAGAGAGCAGCCCTGAGGAGAATAAAGGCACATAAGTCAACTAGAGACAAAGGACCTTATGGTGAGAAAGAGGAAGAGATTTGAGATTCACAGCTTCTGAAAACAGGGTTGTCATAATTAACAAATAAAATACAAGATATTCACTTGGATTTGAAAGCAAATAGACATTGATTTTGTCCTGGGCATACTTATTGGAAAAATTATAAATTGCTTATCCAAAGTTCAAGTTTAACTATGAATAGTTATGGAGTGTAGCAGGAGGCCTCCAAAGATGGTGCAGACCCAGAGCCCTGGGATTCAGCGAGAATTCACTTCACTTCTTGGTTGGCAAATAGCCCGCCAAAAGGAGCCCACGCCTCCATACCCTGCTCTTGAGCCCAATGACTGCTGACAGACTGCGTGGCATGGACCAATCAGAAAACGATATGCTGACTAAACGGACTTGGGGATGGAGAAAAGGGAAATATAAGGCCTGCCTCCTCCTGCATTAAACGAGCCTGCAGTACCTCGCCTAGCGTTTGTTTCTACCCGGCTCCCGGGGTCTGTGTGTGGTGACTCCACACCTCTTGCCCCCCCTAATTGGCAGTGGACCCGATCCAGGTCAGGGTCTTCACAGTTGGCCTGGGGAGAACCCGCAACAATCTAGCAATCATGCCTTTTATTCAGCTTTAACATATCAGTGGTTGGCTTACTAATAAGTAAAATTAGAACTTGGTATATATTCACTTTATATTATATGACAATCTTGACTTTACCTTAAAGCTATCCTTTGAGAATCAGGGGACTAGGGAAGTGAGATAAAGAAGGTGTTGCATAGGATTGTCTTCCGACCTGCAGACTATGAACAGATACCTTCTTCCCAAGCTTGGTTGTGCCCACTTGCTTAGGATTATCACAGCCAAACTTTTGACTGAAAGGAGGGACAAGGAGAGTCAGCCATACTTCCCAACCAGCCAGTTGGTTCTAGTTTCACCAGGGGGAGTGGCTAAGGGTATAAAAGCTGAGGAAGCATTAGGGAGGCTCTCTCAACATTTTGTGTACTTGTGGGGAAGTCATGATCCATACCTGGATGGAGACTTTCCTTAGTGGGGGAGCATCCATCCACACTCCTGAGAATGAACCCTCACTCATTGCTCTGCAAAGAAGCCCGATAAACTTGATGGTTTCCCAGAATGTAGTTTGGCAAAATTGTACCTCAGTTTGTAGTAGAGACCAAGGGAAGAGGGGGCCAGACCTCCTTTGCAACTCTCAAGAGTAATTTTAGCTAAGAAAGGAGGTTAGACAATAAGTCACTAGTGTGGTGTACATTGGAAAGGAGGACCCATCAGTGAGATAAGCACTCATTGGAATGAGGGGGTAAGGAAGGCATGATATTTGCCTATCAATTCCTCTATTTGTTTCCAAATAGAAACAAAGGCCATATGTCTTCAACCACATGGTTGAAGTCTGCTTGGAAAGGAGTATTTTCTAACATGTTCATCCTATTGTGGGATGACCAAATAGGTTCCACAGATGTTGTAATGACAAAAGAAAAATATAAGCAGACCAGTAACAGCTCTAGCTATCCTGGCCAAATCTACAGATATCTCAATAAAACGAAAAATGCCACTAAAATTAATGTCTATGGTTTTATGTGGTCTCAATACCCATCTTGTGCAGATGTCAGCTGTGTCCCTTCTGAAGGTTAGTCATTTTGCCACCTTCAGTATCTCAGGGGTGTTGATCAGTCATCTTCTCTATAAAACCATCTCATGATAATCACCTCATCATAGGAATACAGATAAATCCAACCAGACTCACCTACTGACCCTTACACTTCAATGAACTGGAAAGATAAGACATAGTGATCACTCCTGAGTTAGAGTATGGACTCACAAGACTCAGGTCTGCTTGTTCTAAACTCACAGATTACAACTCTCCATTATGCATGCTTTAATAACTAACACCTAGAATCTTAACAGTGGCCTTAGTCCACAGGTTGTACCTGTGGCTCCCTAACTGCTAGGTTAGCACGATGCCTGGTCAACCTTTTCTTCCAGTGCTAGATATCAAACACAGGGCCTTGACCGTGCTAAGCAAGCATTCTACCACAATGCTATAACCCCAGCCCTTCCCTCAACCTCATTGCCCTTCACTGTTGCCTCTCTGCTTTGTGGACTTATAATAACCTGCTGGTTATTTCTAGGCTACTTCTGTGATATCTCGAACTTCAGTTCCCTCCTGTTCACAGCTCTCATACTGAGAAAGTTTCTTGGTAGAAATAAACTGGACACAGGTAAGACAAGAGACAGAAGACTGTGTGCCATTATAAGCAAGGTTCCTATAAGAGGGACACCTGGTCATGTATCAGATACTTAAACATTAGGCCATCAGCCAGTATAAATAACGACCAAAGTGTCCCCTCAAGACTTGTGTGGAAGGTTTGGTTCCCAATGCAGTAGTGTTCACAGGTGAGAGCCTTTGCATCACGTCTTCCCCATCATCATGTTCTGCCTCATTGCAGTCCAGAAATCACAGAGCTAACTGACGACAAAGGCACATCCCTGGCTGCTGCATTTCTAAGACAAATTATGGTTACACCTTAATAAAGAAGCAAGCCTACTCTTAGCATTCATTTTATGGCCAAGAGTGGAGCTGAACTCTGGAACTTGTTCCTTGCAATTTCCCTCCAAACTATATTCCTGAGCCAAGGTATAGCTCATTCTTTCTTACAATATCTCCAGCATGAAATGGGAGAGTAGAAAGCAAGACACACTCCTATTTTATCAGAGAATCTTTCCTGTTCCTTGCAATTTCCCTCCAAACTATATTCCTGAGCCAAGATATAGCTCATTCTTTCTTACAATATCTCCAGCACAAAATGGGAGAGTAGAAAGCAAGACACACTCCTATTTTATCAGAGAATCTTTCCCTTTGATTCCTATATCTAGACTATCACACACAACAACAAACAGATTTCCTTCATTGTTTGCAATGAAAAAAGCATGATGATTTCAGTGTTTTGATATGCAAAGCATGCACATATTCCATTCAATGTGTTGGGTGGAGGGCAAGGAGGGGGTCCTGCAGGATTAAGGTCAGTTGTCCAAGTCACATGGCTCCTCTTGTTTACATTGTAAAGAATAACTCTTTGGTTACAAGATTAGGTAAGTTTTTAGGCCAGATTATATCCATATTGTAAAAGTCATTTCTACACTTGACTAGGAGTCATGTCAGGGTAGGACTGAAGTTACAGAAACTCACTTCCAAACTACAAAATAATAGTAATAATCCACTATTCACCTATTTTTTTTAAAGATTTATTAACTTAGTATTTATGTGTGTATGTGTGTCTGTGTGCATGTATTTACATCTACCTGAGTGTACCCCTAGAAGCCAGGAGAGAGTGACAGATTCCCTAGAGCTGGAGTTACAGGTGGTTGTGACTCTGTTGATATGGTTGCTAGGAATCAAACTCCAGTCCTCTGCAAGAGCAGAAAGCGGTGGTAACTGCTGAGCCATCTCTTCACTACCTGTGTTAAATTTTTGGTAATTCCCAAGGACAATTGACAGTTCATTGCTTTATGATCATTAATTATGATCATTATCCTTCATAAAACTCCTCCAATCAAAGTTTTGGAGAGTGTTACACTTCATTTATTTTTCTTAGCATGTGTATCTCCTCTAAACACAGTATAAACTTCTAAAGGAGAGAGATTAAGTGCTATTCGTGTTCATAGCACCAATTCTTGGTGGGTATTCTGGAAAGTGTCATGGAATCAATGAATCAATGAGTGAATGAATGAATGTGTGGTGATTGGAGAGAAAGGGAAATTGAAGACTTCAATACATAAACATGTCTGAGCAGCCAGGGATGGTGGCACACGCCTTTAATCGCAGCACTTGGGAGACAGAGGCAGGCAGATCTCTGTGAGTTCAAGGCCAGCCTGGTCTACATAGTGAGTTCCAGGACACACACACAGACACACACACACACACACACACACACACACACACACACACACAAACGTGTGTGTGTGTGTGTGTGTGTGTGTGTGGCTGGAGAGATGGCTCAGTGGTTAAGAACACTGGTTCAAATCCCAGTACCCACATGGCAGGTAACAACTGTCCGTAACTCCGGTCCTAGGGGACCCAACAGCCTCTCACTTCTGCGGGCATTGAATGATACAGGTGCGCTTACCTACATGCAGGCAATATATGCATACACATTAAAAAAAAAAAGCCTGAACAAGGTCTTAAAGGGAGTCTGCAGTTCAGGGAAGTCTAATCAGGCACAGAAGTCAGATAAGCCAGTGAGTGAAGAGAGTGGATGATATTCAGGAAAATGTTTCTTTTCCTTTTAACAGGAAGCATTTCTCCTCCTCTACAAATTTCAGATGCAGTTCCACTCTTGAACCTGACACATCTTAGAAGTCCAGCTTCTGAGAAGGTCTTTAAAAAGAATGGCATAACTATGCTGTGGTAGTGTTTACTACAACTTTTTACAGAGTAAGTATCACCCAGAAGCAGCAGCAAATGTTTCATCTGAAGCAGCTCAGCATTGAAAGGTACCAGCACTGCTGTCATTTCCCTCCAAAGAGATCACAATCCCATTGTATGTCCTATGCAATTAAAAGTTTCACATCATCTCCAAGGTTGGTTGATATACAAAGGACATAATTAAAGTCATTCTCTTTTGAGCTGCTTACCCGAAGAGCCTCAAAAGCATGAAATGAAAAATAAATAAATAAACGAAAAGAAGCAAACCTCCCTTTGTATCCTGGCAGAACATCAGAGTCCCCAAGATATAAAATGGATTGCTTTGTCAACCAATAATGAAGTCCAGCACACCTCTGTCACTCATTCCCTGAGTTTAGCACTTTTTATTTAAAAGCTGAGAGACAAAAAATAAGAAGAGTCATGTAGTTGGCCAATTAAGAAATGCGTGAATCTATGCATGATTAAGAAAGTGTGGTGACTAAGATTACTGAAAACAAGTAATTCAGCATAAATCTAGTGTTAAATGAGAATTTTTTAAACTGAGATATGAGATATGAGAAGAGGATAGCATAGCATAGCAAAATACAGCATAACCAGAGCATTTCTCCACTCTGATACAAGTGATGGAGAATGTGGAGGACATTCTGACTTTGATCAAGAATTGTACCAGGTCTTTATTTGATGAGTGGGTTAAGAAAGTCTAAACTCTGGGGATTGAAGCTCAAAGACAAAAACCCTAATCAACATATTGTCTTTGAGAGGCCAATTATCAGTCTAACTAATAGAATATAGGTAATTGGAAGCCCAGTCTTGACTGGGAAAAGATTCATGCCCAGTGCAGAGAAATGGCATGTTTGTATACAAACCTGTCTGTGTTTGTTGGTCATGTTCAAAATATCATGAGATACAAAATTATGGCTCTGAGAGATTCATTTATTCTTGGAGGATTTTTCTATTCATTAAACTATGTCCAATCCAAAAGTATAAAGTATGGGAATAATAAGTGGTAGGGGTTTTGAGAATTTGGGATAAGAACTTGTTATTGATATCAAACTGACCATAATCCCAATTTTTCCTACTTCTATATAACTTTGAATGACTTCCTTATTTTCCATAAATTTCAATTTCCTTTATCTTTACAATATGGATCCTAATAAATTATAATACTTCATAGAATTCTTTGGATAGTAAATAAATCACTGTTTAAAAATTCTATAGTGGGAGTTGGAAAGATGGCTCAGTAGTTATGAGTATCTGCTATTCTTATAGAGTTCCCAAGTTTGGTTCCCAGCACCCATGTCAAGCAGCACACAATAGCTTATATCTCTACTTCCAGGGAATCTGATGTCCTCCCACCTCCACCAACACAGCTATATAACAAGAAACAGTGCCAGAAAAGAGAAACCTTTCTTGGCCAGGGTAGTCCAAGAGACTCTTAAAATTACACAGGCTGTTACCACAGCCCTTGATTGTCTCCTAGATCTTGAAGGAAAAACCCTATTGCTGAAGACAGAACAGAGTTTGGACACAGGATTTGAAGCAATGGAGCTGGAACTGACCTGGAAGCCGCCTCCCCTGAAGGCTAGCAACCATAGCTTTGTAAGACAAGCTGCTAAGGGAATAATATCAATAATAGTCCAACCCCAGCTTTAAGGCCTAGTAACCACATTAGTACCAGCACATCAAATGACATTGGTGCAGTAGTGGTACTTTAATCTTGGGGCTAATCAACAGCTGCCTAATTGAACTTAAAGCCCACTCAATGGGAGGAAACTCATTTGTGGTACTGTAAACACAGCCAAATACACATGGCTGAAGAGGTCCTAGAACTTAGAGAAAATCCTAAGGCTGTCACATCCCTAGACAAATGTAATTTCTAAGTATGTGCAAAATATAAATCCTGGTATTTACAGACAAGTATGCCAGTTACCACTCATCAAGGAAAATTACTGCAGATTTCCACTACTGGTCATACACAGAGACTGTCTATGAATTTCCCAAGCCTAAGTAGCACACCTACAATGCAACCTCTATGCCTAAGGTTCACAGAACATAGAACAAGGGGTAAAGAGAACACTAATGCATCTCTCAGTTCTCATCAATGAAGCTCCCTCATGCAACAGAAGGCCAGGAACACAAAAGGTCACAAATGGCCAAAGTATAGAGAATAAGAGTCTATAGAGTATGGATCCTTGGACAGGATACCTATATTAAACTCTACACACCCAGGGCTCAGGGACTATTGCAGAAGAGGGGGCAGAAAGACTGTTAAGAGCCAGGGAAGAGGTGCATGACCATATGGAAATAGAGTTCTACAGACTCCTGGGAATCCTCTCATACGAACCTAGAGCAATGGTGTCAGCATGTGCAAGACACATGCAAACTCAAGCAGACAAAAACTCAGTACAGAGCTGTGGAAATGGACAACAGGCAGCTGGGTGAAGAAGAGTTGATGTTCCTAAAAGGAGGTACTCTAGATAGGCTGACTAGACCTCAGTGGATGAACTCTTGTACTGAGGGACATCTGGGGACACTAACTTGATGTGACAGGGCTTAACACAAATGACAGAATGTATGAATTCTGGGGCCAGGGGGGCAGGGAGAGTACCAGTGGAGAAGGGGAGGTTATGAAGATAATTAACATATTCTATATGCAATACAGAAAAAAATCAATAAAAAATTCACAAAAAAATCCTATAGAAAAATATCTGGAAAATTATTAGCACTTTATAAAGGATTTTTCATGATCCTTTGATTCTAGAAATTGGAGACTGGAGAGGTGGTTCAGCAGTTAAGAGCATTCTGGCTGTTCTTGCAGAGGACCTGGATTTGATTCCTAGCACCCACATGATGGCAAACAACCATCCTTAACTCCAGTTTCAGGAGAATCTGACACTCTCTTCAGACCTCTGCAGGTATTGTACAATATGGGTGCAAGTAGAGCCAATATACCCATATACATTAAATAAAAACAGCAAATGAAATAGTTTTTAAACAAATCCTAGAAATTGAGTAGATAAAAATTTGTCAGTTCTGTCACTGAAAAGGAAATGTACAGCTGTGAGAAAGACCCTGTGAGTATAGGCCCATATTCCAGCAAGCCTCCAACTGTCATAACGGGACTGAGCTGAGGCTTGGCTCACTTATAGACAGTGAGCACCAAATGCAAATATGTTCCTTGGAAAAGATTATACCATGGACTGAGAACAAGACTCCAGAGAAGAGAGCATGAGTAAGAGTCACCAGAACATTGATGTTACTGGTTTCTTTGTATAAAATGTTTAACACATAGGAATAAAATAGCATTAAAGGGTAACCAAATGAGAAAAACATTGCTTGTTTTAGTCTCTGAGTGAAAAATTTTGGACTTAAATGTAAGTAGATCACATTCATTTTACCTATGTTTTGACAAACCAAATCAAAGACACTGTTGAAATGATATTTTAAGCAATTCTCTACAGAGATCCTCCTTAAAAATAGTATTGGAGGTGTTGAAAGAGAAGATTCAGCTCCAAGTGAAGAATCCCTTGCCAAAGAATTGAAAAGTGGTATATACTAGTTGCAACTGAGATCAGCATCCTTTGTCCACAGAAGCAGGGTAAACATTTCAGAAGACCCTGTGTCATCCATATCCTCTTCTTTTTTAAATTCCTGAATATTCAATAATCAGTTCTGAAGAGCTTATAGCATGAATACAAGCTACATCAAAGCACACCACAGTTAAAGAAAACAGAAAACAAAACATTTCAAGGAGTAGGTAACTTCGGGAAGAAGTATGTTTTAAAATTTGTTTTTATTGATTTTTTGTGCGTTTCATACAGAACATCTCAGTCATCTTAGTCATCTTTACACCCCTCCCCACTGGCACCCCATAGCCCCACTGGAATTCACATCCTCTTCCTTGACTCTCCTTTTCCACAGAAGCCCCGGTGTGATGAGTCTCTTTATTTCCTGTCATCTCCTGGCAAGTCTAGTGCATTTTCTTGAGGGAGATGCAGTAGCTTTGCAAACAGCTGCTGTCTGGGAAAGCCGGAGTGCCCACCTGAATCCTAAGTGTAGAGGGTGCCATCAACTCGGCTTCAGTTCTATTTCCAACACCCATCATGTTTCAGTGTCTTTCTTCCCACTCTGTAGTAAAATTTATCAATTTTTTAGAAAGGAATTTCAAATTTCATTCCATATTAAGGAGTACCAGCAGTAAGCAAAAAGAGTAACACAAGTGAGCTTAATATTTTGTAATAATCACAGTAACATTAAAAACTAGTATTTTTTGTATCTTTAAAAAATTTTTTAAATTTAATAGCCACATGATTAGAAGAAGCATTTCATTTTAGCTTTAACATATTCAGTAACACGTTCCAGAGCAAGGATACATCTCTTTAAAAGGTAGCTTTGTGTTTTGACAACGCAGTGGAGATCTTTTTTAAACGTTGGAAACTCATTTAATTTTATGTCTTATAGAGTTTATAATGAGTAAAAGATTATATAAGTGTAATAATTCATCTGTAAACCTAGAAATGTACACCCAATTTTGAAAGAGATGTATCCTTGCTCTGGAACGTGTTACTGAATATGTTAAAGCTAAAATGAAATGCTTCTTTTAATTAAAATAAATTTTAAAAAAAAGAAAAAAAAAGGTAGCTTTAAGTTTCTAGGTTCACAGTTGAATCAATACAGTTATACAATATTGAACTCAGTATAAACTCTGTAAGATGTAAAATTGAATGAGATTTTACCCTTTAAAGAAGATCTCCATTTCATTTTAAGATGTGCTATTTCCTACATTTTTAATGCTACTAACACGTTTGGACATGTGTCTTTAATCTCTATGTATCTGATTATTACTAGTCACAGTAAGTTAGACTTGTACCCTTAGTACCTGAGTATGGATATAAAGTCATCAGGTAGAGTTCACTGGCAATGTTTATCACCTCTACTATTTAACATGAAGTAAAATTTTAATTTTTTTTAATAATTACATGACTAGAAGAAGGATTTCATTACAATTTTAACATATTCAGCAACACACTCCAGAGCAAGAGTACATCTCTTTCACAAGTGGCTGTACGTTTCTAGGTTCACAGTTGAATTAATACAGTCATACAATATTGAACTCAGTATAAGCCCTGTAACATAAAATTGAATGAGTTTTTAACCTTTAAAAAAGATCTCAATTTCATTTTAGAATATATTCTTCCTTTCAGAAAGACTCATTGTTTATTTAAATACCATATAGATATTTAAATTGTTCAATATTGACTGAAAGAACTTAGAAATGATATATTTGGAAACACAGACAATAGATACTTTAATGTAAATGGAGAACCTAGAGTCTGAAAACAGTACGTCTATGTACAGTAGAAAACAATGCACTTTTAAATCTTTGTGCATATATCATAATGTTGATATCTTATAAATTAAAGTTAATAAAAGTGAATGACTCAGGGATGGAGACATGGCTCAGCAGTTAAACGCACCGCCTGCTCTTTCAGAGGACCCAGATTCAGTTCCCAGAACCCACATGCTAGCTAACAACCAACCATAACTCCAGTTCCAGGAGACCTGACACCTTCTTCTCACTTCCACAGGCATTGTACCTCATAGATGCCCCTACCTACATTTAGGCAATACACTCATACACATAAAATTTAAAAATAATAATAATAAACATCAAAAAAATACAACCCAATTAAAATTTGGAGCAATGAACTAAACAGAAAAATTCAAAACAGATGAACCACAAACAGCTGAGAAATATTCAACATTTTTAGCCATTAGGGAAATGAAAATTAAAACTGCTTTGAGAATTAATCTAACCCCAGATAGAATAGCTAAGATCCAAAAATGAAACAATGGCAAATGCTGTTCCAGATGTGGAGAAAATGCTGTTCCAGATGTGGAGAAAAGAGAACTCTTATTTAGGGGGGCTATTTTCTTTTTTTCTTATTTTTATTTTATGTGTATTAGTGTTATGCTTACGTGTATGTAAGTGCACCTGCATCATGCAATACCCGTGGAGGTCAGAAGAGGGCATCAGATTCCCCTGGAACTGGAGTTATGGATGGTTGTTAACTGCCATGTGGGTGCTGGGAATAGAACCCGGGTCCTCTGCAAGAGCAACCAGTGCTCTGAACCGCTGAGCCATCTCTCCAGCCCCCAAGGATGGTCATTTTCAAAATATAAATCCTACTGCCAACCAAGGACCATTTGTAGAACCATCTGAACCTTCCACAGACTTCTGGAGAATTTACTAACTAATGGTTTGCTCCTGGGCTAAGAAAGGCACATGTCCTCAGCAGTGCAGAGAACACATCTGACACCCAGTCATTTACAGATCAACACAAAGTTATCTCAATATCAAACATCAAATCACTTTTAAATACAATATAAGGAAAATGAAACAATGGCAATTCTGTCCCATTGGCCACCAAAATTAAATTAATTAAAACCTAACCATTTAGTCTGAGCCACGTGAAATGTCAAAGCAGTGTGACAAGGAGTATATAGAAATTATTTTCTTATTGAAAAAATTAAGTGAGATAAATTAAAAGGGATTAATCTGTTAAATTTTTTGTAATGTTTTTCAATTAGCACAAACCCTCATATTGTAGAAGAATTCCCTCAAAATTGATTTTCAAATCAATTCCAACCAAGCCATACCCTTTTATAATTATAAATATAAGCTGGTAAGTGCAAAGTAAGTAAGTAAGGAGAAAAAGGTAAGAAAATAGAAGACAAAGGAGAAAAAAGGTTATTTTTAAAAAATAACAAAAATAGTGGAAAGAGGAGAAATAAATAAAAAAAATAAAAACAAGTGTTAGGAAGAGAGGAATTAGAATATTGGACATGTTTGAGACTAAAGAATTGGGAATTTTTAAAAGATGCTTAATTACATTTTACTTATTCGGTATGTGTTTAGGTGTGCACATCCCACAGCACATGTGTGAAGGGGAGAGGACAACCATGTGGGTGCATGTTTGGGACCCAGGTCATCAGAGTTGGCAGCAAATACTTTTATCTACTCAACCATATCACCATCCCAGCAAATTTCTTAAATGAATTCAAAATGTGATTTGTATGCTAAATAGCCAATGATTTAACCATACTCCATTTCTCATCAACCAAATCCAATGTGCAGGTTGACTGAATGTTTTTCTGCATCAAACATACACAGGTATGTAACAAAATTAACTCAGACCACACTCCTGGGGGCACATTTCCCAAGCTTATGGACATAGCTATGGCCATCCTAGTGCCATGCAGGCGTTTCCCTTGTGTGACTCCACGTGCCCAGCTCCTAACCTCAAGACAAGATGGTCAATGACACCCGTGTGGGGACTAAACTGGGTCTGGTTGCAGAACTGTAAGGTAAATGATGGCATAAAACCACTAGTGTAAGTAAGGAAGGAAACTTTGTAAAACAGAACATAGGAACAAGAGTCTAGAGTCCTTTCTGAAGAGCTCAACCCTGACGGAAGATTATTCTACCAGCCAGAGTGAGTGAAAATGCAGAACACTGGAACCACACTGAAGGCTAAAGGTGGCTGAAAACTTTGCACTGCATTTTCAGTATCAGATAGTTTAGATTTTTATTTTTTTATGTATTATTGTTTGTGTGTGTATGCAAACACATGGAGGCCAAAGGACAACTTTTAGGAGTCGGTTCTCCCTTTCTTCTTTGAGGCAGGCTCTCTCTTTTCCTCGTACACTGAGTCTGAGACTATAGATGCATGTTACCACATTTGAGTTTTTTTTTTTTTAAACACTGGTTCAAGGGAACAAACTCAGGTTGTCAGGCTTTCAAGATTAGTGCTATTTACCTGTTGAGCCACTTGTGTAGTCTGTTTATCAGTTATTTACAGAGGAATGTAAAAGTTAGGGGTTTGTTTTGTTTTGTTTTGTTTTGGTCTCTCTTTATCCCCAGCTGGCCTGGAACTCTCTAGGTAGACCAGGCTGGTCTTGAACTTACAAAGCTCCACCTGCCTCTGCCTCCCACGAGTGCTGGGATTAAAGAGGTGTGCACCACCATGCCAGGTTGAAAGTTAATTTTAATTACCAACTTGACACAAACTAGAATCACCTGGAAAGAGAGCCTCAATGAGAAATTGTCCAGATCAGGTTAGACTGTAGGCAAGTATTTTGGGGATTGTCTTGATTACTTATTAATTGATGGGGGAAGATCCAGCCCATGGTGGGCAGAACCATTCTCTAGGCAGGGCACCCTGGGCTGTGTAAGCGTAGAGAGGGATTTGAGTAAATAAGGATGTACACACTCACTCCCTGCCACTCTTGACTGTGGAGGTGATGTGACTGGTTGCTTCAAGTTCCTACTTTTGTTTCCTGAAATGAACTGTAACCTGTAATTGTGAGCTAAAATAACCCTTTCTCTCCTAAGTTGTTTTTTGACAGGGTAGCTTATCACAGCGAGAGAGAGAGAGAGAGAGAGAGAGAGAGAGAGAGAGAGAGAGAGTGAGAGACAGGGAGACAGAGAGAGAATAAAAGACATGCATCGTAGCTCACTGAGGAGAGGGAGGGGCAATGCTAGTAAACTCCTCCCAGCAATCAACCAGAGCATTGGCAGAAAACTATTTTTTAAAGACTCCTGTTTTGTTTGTTTGTTTTGAATTTTTTGAGAACTGCATACAATGTGTTTTATCATATTTAGGCCCCTCCCTTATCTGAAGCCCTTCTTATCCTCTCCTACCACCACCTAATTTGGTGTACTCTATCCTATATTTGGGGGGCATTGTCATTTCTTTTTTAAAAATTTTAATTGAATATTTGCAAATGTAACAGAATGTGTTTTGATAGAATTTGGATATCCTCCCCCACTTGTCAATTCTAATTTGTGTCCATAAATGCCCTTCAATGTGGGTCTCTCCAGTAGAGCCTGGTTAACCTACCTAGTACCACAGTCTTTAAGAAAACTGACTCTCCCTCTCCTATCAGCTGTCAGTTGCTCAGGAAGAATTGAGGTTTCTTACTAAATAGTTCCTCAGGAAGAACAGAGGTTTCTTACTAACTTCCCCACATGCCTGTGCTGGGATTTTTGTCTGGCTTGAGCTTAATGGGCTTGTGCATGATTGTCACCATTCCTCTGAGTTCATATTGTTTCCAAATTCTGCTTCCTTGTCATCATCCACCATCTCTGGTTCTTTTAGTCTTTCTGCCCCATCTTCTTCAACTATTCCTGATCCTTAGAAGACAGAAGTTTGATACAGATGTCTCATTCGGGGATAAACACTCTGTAGTCTCTTATTCTCTGGATGTTGACCAGCTGTGGCTCCCTCTGTTAATTACCATCTGCTTTATGAGGAAGCTTCTCTGGTGAGAGTTGTGAGATGCATTAATGTATGGGTATAAAAATAAGTTGTTAGGAGTTAAATACTATGTCATTTAGCAGAGTAATATTAGTAGGCTCTCCTTATGGTCTGTAACAAGTTTAGCCATAGATTTTTAGGCCTGACATCAATGTCAGGTATGAGCTTCATCTTGTGAAGCAAATTATTAAATGCAATCAGAAAACGGTTGGTTATTACCACATCTGTGCCACTATTCCGCTGGTGGGCATATCTTTTTTTTTTCTTTTTTAATGTGTATGAGTGTATTCCCATGCATGTCATGCAATTCCCACGTATGTCAGAAGAGGCCAGAAGAGGGTGTCGGATCCTCTGGAATTGGAGTTATGAATGGTAACTAGCAAACAACCCATGGCTGATAACTAGTTTCCTGACCTCTATGGGTTTTCCAATTGAAACACACATATCTAAGGATTCAATGCTAACAATCCATTTTTGAGAGAGAACATGCTACTTTTATCTTTCTTGGTCTGGCTTACCTCATTCAGAATGACTGTTTCCAGTTCCATCCATTTACTTGAAAACTTCATAAATACATTTTTCTTAACAGCTGAATAATATTGAATAATATTCTACTGTGTAAATGTACCATATTTCATTATCCATTCATCAGTTGATGGACATCTATGGTGTTTCCATTTCCTGGCTATTGTGAATAGAACAACAATGAACAAGAATGAACAGATATTTTTGAAGTAGATTGTAGAGTCCTTCGTGTATATGCTCAAGAGTGCTATGACTAGATCACATGGGAAATCTATGCCTATATTTTGAGGAATCTCCACTCTAGTTTCCACAGTGGCTGTACCAGTTTGCATTCCCAGCAGCAGTGCTTAAGTTTTCTCCTTTCCCCACAACCTCATCAGCATTTGTCATTGTTTGTTTTATGAAAAAGTCAAGTATCCCTATTTGCAGATGATATGATACTATACTAAAGACTCCACTGGGAAACTCAGAGAGCTGACAAACACTTCAACAAAGTAGTAGGAGACAAAATCAACACAAAAAAATCAGAAGCCTTCCTATATACCAGTGACACACTGAGAAAGTAACCAAGGAAACAATCCCATTCAAGATAGTCTCCAAAGCCATAAAGTATCTTAGGATAAAACTAAGTAAGTGAAACCTTGCAGCCACTTGTGGAAGAGAAGTGCTCCTGCTCTGGAGTGTGTTACTGAATATGTTAAAGCTGTAATGAAATGCTTCTTCTAATCATGTAGTTATTTAAAAATTTTTTAAAGTTTAATACAAAATAAAAGACTAAGGAGACATAAAAAATTAATAATTTAAAGTAACGAATATTGAGAAAGAGGAATGAAATAGTTTTGGTAAGGCATCTGATTACTTTGAACATAGAGGACAGAAGAGGGTATCAGATCCCTTAGAACTGGAGTTACAGACAGTTGTTAGCTGCCATGCTAGGACTTGTTTAAGCACGAGGCGTCCCTTTTCTGATGTAAATCAGCATGGAACTGCATTGATGTAGGCTATCTTTTAACTCATAAGGGTCTTGTAAAACTGTAATAAATGTTGCTTTCTATTTGCAAAAAATATTAAAAATTTAAAAAAATCTAAGCGAAGTGCCTATAAAATAAAAATTTTAAGACATTAAAGAAAGAAATTGTATAAGATACCAGAAGACAGAAAGACCTCCCATGCTCATGGTTGGGTAGTATTAATATTGTGAAAATGGTCATTCAACCCAAGGCAATCTACAAATGCAATGCAATACCCATTAAAATTAAAATTCTAACACAATTCCTTACAGAAATTGAAAAAATAATCTCAAATTTCATATGGAAAAGCAAAAAATCCCAGGAGAGCCGAAACAATCCTGAACAATAAAAGAAATGCTAGAGGCATTACCACCCCTGGACTTTAATTATACTACAGATATACAATACTAAAACCAGCATGGTACTGGCATGAAAACAGACACATGCCATCAGTGAAATAGAACTGAGGACTCAGATTTAAGTTCATATACTTATAGCCTGCAGAATACCTCTAGACAGATGGCTGTCTAGATGGCTGTCTAGACAGATGGCTGTCTAGATGGCCCCAGTAACAGTTTCCTCTAGACAGATGGCTGGAAACATTAAGTTAGTGTGTTTCATATCTGATTTGAGCAGAAGGCTGGAGTGGACCACATAAACCCAAGTTCTTTTCTCTCCAGTGTTGAGCATCTCCTTACATACAGGGGACACTCTTAGTTATGTGTGTTAAATGAATGAGTAGATAAAGAATTCAATGACTATGATAAAAGTCACCCCAGTAGAGAGCTATATTATAATAATACAAAATTGTTACAAGTCTATCAGTTGCATGGTTTTACTGACAAAACCACATTTTGGGTAAGGAACTTTCACAAAGACTTGTGACAGATTAAATATTGCTCGTGTACAGGCTAGAAAGAAATAGAAGAGACTATGGCCAAAGCAGACTGTGAGGAGGCAGGTGCAGTTCAGGTACAGGAGTTTACAGGAGTGCACTTGCTATTGAGGCATAACTTGAAAGCATCCATTTCTCTCCATGTGGCATCAATGCTCCAATAGGAAACTTCCCATATCTTCTCCTGTCTGTGTGTCCCCATTCAGGTACTACCTTGTGGAACGTGTATAGACATTACTGTTCTTCCCAATTAAGATGATGGGAGAGGAGGAGAATACATTGTGTCTTATTGACTCCTGAATACTTTAATAGCCTGTCTCCTATGTTCAAATAAAGTTCAGATATACTGAGAAGCAAAATGGAATTTGATTAATAAATTGTTAAGTCTTTAGTTTCCTCATGTCTTTGACTTTTTGAAAAGGGGTTATAGTGTGCAGCTTGTCTCAAGGTTTTAAGAACAGAGCTTCTTCCCTTGAAAAATTTATCCCCTAAGGAC
This sequence comes from Nannospalax galili, assembly GCF_000622305.1. Taxonomy (NCBI): domain Eukaryota; kingdom Metazoa; phylum Chordata; class Mammalia; order Rodentia; family Spalacidae; genus Nannospalax; species Nannospalax galili. Next base: position 1,353,695 of record NW_008343971.1, read on the forward strand.
TAATTATCCTGAGTAGAGAAAATTTAACACTGTTCAAAAGATTTGGCCCTGTGCGGTAATTGGAGATAGGAGGACTGGTAAGACAACACCAGGAGATGCAGGAGTCAGGCTTATTTATGCTAAAACCTGGTCCAGAGGACGTCCGTCTCAACCTCTGGACCTAGAAAGGAGGAAGCATTCGCTTTTTGTACCTTAGGCAGTGACTTACAGTGAGAAGGAAACTGCCATACAGTCTCAAAGTTGGGCAAATTGTTACAAATTTAGAAAAGAAAACAAGGGGTTGGAGAGATCGTTCAGTGGCTAAGAGCACTGGCTGCTCTTGCAGAGGGCCCTGGTTCAGTTCCCAGCACTGACATGGTGGTTAACAACCATCCATAACTCCAGTTCCAGGGGCTCTGAAGCTCTCTTCTGACCTCCAAGGGCACTGCATGACATGCAGGCAGTATACTCATACACATAATAAGAAGAGTAAATAAAACTTTTTAAAAGAAGAAAGAGAGAAAGAGAGAAAAACAAGGAAGGAAGGAAGGAAGGGAGGGAGGGAGGGAGGGAGGAAGGAAGGAAGGAACGAAGGAAGGAAGGGAAAAAATGTTTTTTAAAATCCTCTGAAAATCATTGCAGAAGTCTCCATCTGAGAAAAGCAGAACTGAGGAAGTTTCATTAGGACACAAGGCCAGTGGTTCTAGTAGCTGTATTGGTGTTCTAACAAGAAACTTGTCAGCTAGAATTTGCATAGAGACAGGGAGAAAACAAGGATTGAAATCCACATTTTCTTTAAATATGCCATTTAGCTACATAGTGTCCTCTAAACATTCATCAGATGAAGAATTGTAGAGGTTGATGAGATAGTTCAGTGGGTAAGAGTGCTTGCCATGCAAGCATTAGGAATTGAGTTCAAATACCCAGAGCCCATGTAAAAAGCCAGGCATGGCTGCCTGTGTCCCCATAACCCGGTGGTGTGGACAAGCGGAGACAAGAGGTTTGCTCTTGCTGACTTCCAGCCTTGCTTCAGGCTCAGTGAGAAGCTCTGCTCAAGGAAGCAAGGCAGAGAATGATGAAAGAGAACAGCCAATGTCCTCCTCTGGCCTCTGCACATTCACCTCCATAATAGTCACACTTTTTAATTATGCCATTTTACATTTTTTAGCATTTTAATACTGCTACATATATTGTAATGTTTTCTGTTTATCTGCTTGTATTTATAGTTCTTGATTATGAGTTTGCCTTCTTAGCATACATCATAAATCATCCTAGTTAATACAATTTAATTGTCCATTTTTTGAGCAACAGCACTGTCGAACACACACATCAGACATGTTCTCACAGTGTCCAGTGTGTCTCTCAGCTTCTGTTCAGTTACTCTGGAGGAGCCAGCATTCATAGTCTGTGATATTCACAAGAGAGGCCTGTTTTCTTAGGTGGTATCACTTGCCCTGTGTAAGTGATCTGTGGTTGTACTCTATGTCATTCTCATTCCGGAACCCAGGCTAAGAAGCACCACCGAACCAGGCCAGTCCTCAGTTGACAGGAAGTGATCTTGCTGAATCCTCACAGTGACTCTTAAAACGTGTGTTCTGATAGGGTAAATATCACTTCTGTTCATCCTCTGTGCAAGCAAGTCTCGTGGCTAATCCCCGCCTGTGCGGCAGGAAAATGTAGTCATCGCAGAAGATCGGCCATAAATATTGTAACATAAGATCTGCTCATTATACCGAGTTTCTGCTTACCAGAGCAGATAGCCAATTAGTTAATTAATTAACTAATTAATTAAAATCACTCTGCTTTGGACATTTAACAAGAAGAGTAAAGGGTGCAATTATCACAATTTTAGTTTTAATCCCATATTCTAATAGACACAGCCTTCAGATTCATTGTCCTATTAATTTCCTATTAACTAAACTTCCAAGAAGTTTTTTGCTCCTGTCTCCAGAATATGGAAAGCCCATTCACATTTCCCTCATAGGATAATACAGTGACTCTAGAGAATGAGGCATTTCCCTTCTAAGGTATAGTAAGTAAATGAAGACCTCATTCTGACTGTACTCCATGATCCTCAGACACCATTGATGTTCATTCCAGATGTGAGGAAACTAAAAATATTATTTGTCTGTGTAAAACTAATTTTAATTGGGCATCTTAAATTGAATAGTTTCTAATTTATGCCTGTTTATTGTGCATCATAATACGGATTATGTCTTCCATAAAAAGTCAGATAAATTGTGTTGTAAAGTTTATTTTATCACAATAGTAAATTCTGTTTATACATATATTTACTTATTGTTAAGAAATGTATGAAGTCCTTCATGAATCATCTGCTCCAATTTAAGATCATAATGATGATGTACTGTATGTGGTTAATAAACTTGTTCATCATGATCTTCAGCAAACTGTGACCCCACTGGTGATCATAATTCATCACTATTTTATTCAATTAAATTAAAGTTATAGCACTTTCTCTCAGAGCATAAACTATTCCTCACACAGTGAACAGTTTGATTTACAAAGTTAACAGGAAAACATATAGAAGAAAAATGAAAAACACATTCAAAACTCAAGTTGGTAAACTTCATGGAGATCTTCTGTGTTACAGGTGAATGCCCTCTTTTGGTGCTACAAAAAGAGGTGCTATATAATCTGTAGTGCATAAAATGAGAGTTTAGTTTTCAAAACCAAAACAAAATGGGCTATAAATAGGTTATATATAAAAAATAAATTATATCACATTTTCATGAATTAACGCAAATCTAAAAATAATCAAAGGGAAATGAAGAAGAACCAAAACTGTACCCAGCATACCAAGAGCATGACCACAGTACATATTTGGTAGGATTGTTTGCATGTGTTCATTAATCAAACACATGGCTGGCAGGCATCCCCAGCTTGAAGACAAGGAGCAATAACATAGTATCTAGAAATAGTAAAGTTTTGGAACTGAAAAGACATTATCTAGAATCATCACGTTAGCCAATTGTACATATGCCATCTCCATTTGCAGGAATATATCTGAATAATACATAGATACAATGAAAACGTTGTCCCCTGGAGTATGAAATTGGCAGCATCCTGTCCAACCTTCTCATTGAATGCATTCACAAATCAGACCTAGGAAGAGGAGGCACTTGCCCTGACAGTTCTGTAAATCTGACTTTCACATAGAAACAGTAAGTCCAGAAACAATAACTGATGAGTCCTCCTTTCCATGCCACAGCTCCTGTAATTCAACAGGTGACCTTGTGCCTGGGTTCAGGCTTGAGCCATCAAGAATCCAATCACTTTAAGCCACCCACCATTTATTCACCCAGTGTTCTCCAAAGAAAATAGGTTTTAGTTGAGGGACATATGAGGCTTCTCAGGTTTTGGTATCAGGACCAAGAGGTTAAGTTTAGCTGTCCGAAGTAGTGGGAGGGATGTGAATGGAGATCTGTGGCATACAAAGTAAATGGAACTCCTAGGACACAGGCCATGGTAAGGCCTGTGCGAATCTCCCTTCCCCATCCATACTGCTTTTCGCAGTTCTGATCCCTGTCCCGCTAACTTCAGAATTTGGTCCCTTCTAATGCTGTGTGAAGTCTGAAATATCTACTTTAGTCAAATTTCAGTGTGCTGTCAGTCTTTATAGATGCAACTAATATATCAGCCTGACAATGTAGGCATGTAATTATCAAAAGAAAAGGACATTAAGTATGAAATTGTGAGGGGACATGTTGGGAGATATGAGGGAAATTGGAGGGGAAATGAGTGGGTAAATGTGATCATATTTCATTGTATACCTGTATGAAATTCTCAAGAATATTTTTAAGTCAGAGTATCCAGAACAAGCAATAACACATAAAATATTGCCACTGCAGCACACGTGGCTGCTGGCAATACTAATAATGTGTGAGTAGCAACTAAATGGTGGCCTCAGAGAGGGAGGCCAAGGAAAAAGGCAGTGGGCAGTCATTGGAAAGAAATATTCGTAAAGACGCAAACTGAAATGTGTTGGAAAATCTTCATAGGAAACTCCTAGAAAAATTTTGGAATAATTACTAGTAGACAGGATGCAGAATTGAAGTTGTGATGGCTAATCTTGATTGTCAACTCAATTGGATCCCTTAATCAACTAAGAGACATGCCTCTGAGTGGGTCTGTTTGGGCATTTTCAGGAAGGATTACCTGATGGGAGAATACTCTCCCAAGAATGGGGGCATCTTCCATCTATACACTTCACAGGTTTAAGCAGGCCCAAGAAAAAGGCCTTTCTGCTTGCTGCCTTCGCTTCTTGCCAGTGAACAGTCTATCCATCCCATTGTTACTGCTGACACCACCATCCTCCAGCTTCATCTTTCCAACGTGGACTAAAGACCAGCACCTCCCCAGAAATCCTCCAGGCCTTCAGCACCAGACTTGGAATGGTGTGACATCCAACATTATAGACTGAACTGGGTTTTCAGCCTCTCCAATGTGGAGACAGCCATTGTTGGACTACCCAGCCCACATTGTGTAAGCCAATCTACCAAACTTCTTTTATAATATATGTTCATTGTACAGGTTCTAGACCTCCAGAGAACTCTCCCCAACACAGAAATCATCTCAGCTTTTATATTAAAGAAAATGGATCTTTTTTCATTCTTTGATTTACAGTTTTAGTAGCCTAGTTCAAATCCACATTTTTTTATTATTTTTAATTTTTTTTAGAAGAAGCATATCATTACAGCTTTAACATGCCCAGTAACAGTTTCCAGAGCAAAGACACAGCTCCTTCAAAAGTGGCTATAAAATTTCTAGGTTCGCTGTTGAATCAATACAGTTATACAGTATTGAACTCAGTATAAGCTCTGTAAGACATAAAATTGAATGAATTTTTAACCCTCAAAAGAGATCTCCATTTCATTCTAAAATATACTTTTTCTTACAGAAAGACTCATTGTTTTTGCTAATAACACTGAGATGCATGTTGGCACACGCAACTCTGATCTGTATATATCTAATTATTACTAGTCAAAATCATTTGCACTCAGATCCTTGGTACCTGTGTATGTCTATAAAGTCATTGGATAAATTTCAATGGTAATGTTCCAAATCCACATTTTTAAAAATTGTTTGAGAATTTCATACATGTATGGGTTTTGATTAAATCCAAGCCCATTTCTTCCTCTCTAATTCCTCCCCTGTGCCCACCTCCAACTTTTCCCTCCCAACTTCCTATGTTCATTACTTTTTTAAAACCCACTGAGTCCACTTAGTGCTGTTCACATGCAAATTGGTGTGGGACCAACTACTGGAGCACAGACAGCCTTTCAGAGATCCCATTCCTGAAGAAAACTGACTCTTCCTCCCCCAGTGGCCATCAACTGCCAATACGTCCTCAACTAGGGGGTGGGACTTCATGAGGCCCTCTCCCATCCATGCTGGGATTTTTCAAAGCCCACATCTTAAAAAAAAAAATCTCTCTCCTTATCCCCTAGGTTCCTCATATACCCTTCCCTCCCCCTCCCTTAAACTAACCCAATTTTTATCCATATCTCCCTTATTAAGGCCTGTTACCTACTATTCTTCTCCTTCAGGTTATTTCTTTTCCTTTACCTCACTGTTTCCTTACCCTTGTCCTGGTTCCTGCAGTTATGTCTGTTTGCATACTTATTTATCAGAGTCTGATCCTAGGATCCACATATGAGGGAGAACATATGT
>NW_008343971.1:1360267-1376528 GCF_000622305.1 Nannospalax galili
CCCAAGTGCTGGGATTAAAGGTGTGTGCCACCATGCCCAGCAAATTTTATTTATTTTTATTTTATATGTTTGAGTGTTTTGCCTGTCTGTATGTTAGTGCACCATGTTTGTGCAGTGCTGGTGGAGGTCAGAAGAGGGTATTGGATCCCCTGGAACTGGAGTTACAGACAGTTGTTAGCCACCAGGTAGGTGTGGAGAACTGAACCCCCACGGTCCTCTGTAAGAGCAGTCAGTGCTTTTATCTACTGAGCCATCTCTTCAGCCCCCAGTTTTTCCCTTTCTAAAATACCATGGTAACTGGAGAATCCGCTTATTCATATTTCTTAAATAATGCTGTCTGGGGTTGTTCCTAGAGAGCTTGCCAAATCTCTGGTGAAGGGGATTGTGGGAGAGTTTATGGACCATGGCAGGATAAAGGCTCAGTGTTTCCTGCTGCCCTCCATCAGGAGTCTGGGTAAGGGTGATAAGGCTAGGTTGCCTATGGTTTACATGACTTGGTCTGACCGTTTATATGTGCTGGGGATGAAATCTGTGGTGTTCTACCACTTGCTGAGCTGCATCCTCGGCCGTTTGATTGTGTACTTTCTCTTGTGGGCAGGTTGTACTCGAAAAACAAGGATCATCGATGTTGTCTACAATGCATCCAATAATGAGCTGATCCGAACGAAGACCCTGGTGAAGAACTGCATCGTGTTCATTGACAGCACACCGTACCGACAGTGGTACAAGTCCCACTATGCACTGCCCCTGGGCCGCAAGAAGGGGGCCAAGCTGGTATGTGTTAATTTTCTTCGGGGGAGGGGGGCTGCCTTCTTGTGATGAAAGTACTGTCCAGTTCTGCTACTGAAGGAAAGAGATGAATGCTTTCAGTGCTGAAGAAGGCAAGCATTAGGGCATTTGGGTTGAAGTCCTCTCTGACCTTCCTGGAGACAGTCACCTGTGTTCTCTACATTCAGACTCCTGAGGAGGAAGAGATTTTAAACAAAAAGCGATAAAAAAAAAAAAATTCAAAAGAAATACCATGAAAGGAAAAAGAATGCCAAAATCGTCTTCTGGAGGAGCAGTTCCAGCAGGGCAAGCTTTTTGCCTGCATTGCGACAAGACGGGGCCAGTGTGGTAGAGCAGATGGCTATTAGAGGGCAAGGAGCTGGGGTTCTACCTGAGGAAGCTCAGAGCCCAGAAAGGCAGATGAATCATTTTAACTCCTGTAATAAACGTGTTTGTGCTGTGGTTTTTTTTTTTAAGTGCATCATACTTCCTATCTTCGATTTTCTTTGTGTTGAATCTGCTCCTCTTTTCTGACTTTGTGAAGAATTATTCAAACGCAGCTATAAAAAAAAAGTTAAAAAAAATATGCAAATGCATATATGTGCACACACACACACACACACACAAATCTCACATTTCTTCCTGCATTAGTAGTCCCTGTCCCATATGTATTCAATGCTCACCTTATTCAATATCTATTTAGCAAATTTTCACAGTTCTATAATGATAATCAGACATAGACATGATTCTTAAAGCATCAGTGTACTAGTCTACTGGAGAAAACAGAAATTGACAGATATTAGTAAAGTAGTTTTATATATACATATTTATATATACATATATTTATATATGTGTATTTATATAGAGAGTTGATAGAAGATAGATAGATGATAGATAGTTGATAGGTAGATAGATGATAGATAGATGATAGATGATAGATAGATAGATAGATAGATAGATAGATAGATGATAGATAGGTAGATGATAGATGATATAGATGATGATAGATAGATAGGTGATAGATGGATAGATAGATGATAGATAGATAGATAGATAGATAGATAAGAGAGATATAGACTTTCAAAATTGTGATCAATGTGATAAAGTATTCTACTTAAACTACTTATGCCTTAGCCATCTTTGGATTCTGTCTCAGAATACAGTTTTTAAATGAATAAATGAAGACTCATAGTATATGCTGAAGATATGGCTTGATAGTTAAGATTGACTACTGTTCTTCCAGAGGACCCAAATTCAATTCCCTGTACCCACATCAGGCAGTTCATAACCACCTATAACTCCAGCTCCAGAGGACCTTACTTCCCCTCTGGTCTCTTCTGGTACCTGCACCCATGTGCACACACCCTCTCACAGACACACACACTCATATGTATAATCAAAAATAAAATAACCTCAAAAAAGATATACAGTACTATAAGGAAGTCAAACATATTGAAATGCAGCTACAAAAATATTGAAAAAATTGCTACTAATACACAGAGTGAATCAGATATAAAACTTAGCACAGGGTCAAAGTAAGGTAATAAATTTCAAGAAATGATGGAGAGCTGGGTGTGGTGGAACTCACCTTTATTCCCAGCACTCAGGAGGCAGAGGCAGGTAGGTCACTGTGAGAAGGAGGCCAGCTTGGTTAACATTGAGAGTTCCAGACCAGCTGGAGCTACAGGGAGACCCTGTGTCAAAAAAATTAAAAATTTCAAAGAAATGATGAACACAAATATTTCAAAATTGCTATTTCTACTACTGCCATTCTCCATGAAACAGAAAAAAAAATCTTAATTGTTGTATTGGTTACTTTTCTGTCACTGTGATAAAACACCATGACCAAGGCAACTTATCAGTGGAAGAATTTATTTGATGTATGGTTCAGAGGGTTAAAGTCCATAATGACCAGAGGTGGCCAGAGCAGAAAGATGAGCAATCACATCCTCAAGCAGGCACAGGAAGCAAAGAGAGAAACTGGAAATCTGGCAGAGCTTAAGAACGCTCAAAACCTACCCCAGGGATGTGCTTCCTGCAGCATGACTATACCTTTCAAGATCTCCCAAAACAGAGCCATCAACAGGGGACAAAATGTCTAGATACTTGGAGCCTATGGGAGACATTCTCATTCAAACCACATCTGTCAATAGCTTAACTTCAGACACTTAGAAGACTCATTTCACATTTTCAACATCCAGAGTTGTTAAGAGAATAAATGTGTGCTGTTTTAAGCCAAAACAGAAAAAAAAAATACAATTAATTGCAGGGGTTCATGAGCGAGGTAGAGACAGCCTAGACCAGGAAATGGTAGAAATGGAAATAGAGAATTATTTATAAGTTAAATATAGGTGATAGACATTGATGAGACCAAAACTGACTTCCAAATGTTGATCTGTGCTGACACTTTGCACTAGGGTATCTACCTTCTCTGTTCCCAGCCTTCCTAGAGAGGCTAGTCCCACTACAAGTACGGCCTCCAGCCCTGGCTTTCTCCTATAGTGCTACATAGTCATCATTATACTTGAAGTGTCTCACAGGCATGCCCAGCATGCATTATCACCAACACCCATGCTATGCCACAGCATCAAGCAGCCCTGCTCTTCTGCCTAGCACTCCTCTTTGATTTGGTTTTTCCCTCATTTTCCACTTTCAGTGTTTCCTAGTTACGATTTCCTGTTTTCGATATACTTCCTGAATCTATTTAGTTTTCCTCATCTCAATTAAAAATACCCATGTCCAGACATAAGACCCTATCTCAAAATATAAAAACAGAGCAAAGCAAGACAAATAAAAATACCCAAGTCCAAATCACCACTTTGTCTCACCTGAGTTGCTTTAATAAATGCTTAAATGGAATGCCTCTGATACATTTCCATACAAAGCCAGAGAGATTACTAAAAGACTATCAACTCCATAAGCTTTCTCCATAGGTTAAGGCCCTCTGTGAGCGTCCCTCTTCAAGCTGCTTACCCTGGCACTTCATGGTCCAGATGTAGCTGTATTTTTGCTTTTGCTTTATTCTCCTGTCACCATGTTCCAGTCTCATTAGTCTACTCTGCACTTGACGATGGTCTTTTCTGTCCTGTAGACCATCATTCGTGTTGTTTCCTGTACCTGGAGTGCTCTCTGCTTCTTTCTGGCACCTTCTCTGCTCTAGGTCACCTCCCTGGAGAGGTCTTCCCTAGTCACTGTTCCTAAATTGAGCCTCCTAGATTTCATATCCAGTCATTGCCTAGCTTGTCCAGTTTCCTTCCCAATGTTTTTTTCAGATTATGTGTCTTCTGCTTGTTCTTGCTTCTCACTCTTCCCTAAATGTGTTCTATGGTAACAAGATATATTATACAATGTTTTTATGCTGCAATAGCCCCAGCACTTAGAAAGCATTGCTTAGTACTTAGTAAACACTTGATGGATGAAAAGTAAAGGAATAGATTGCCAGTGATGTATGAAGAGAAGTAAAGTTTTAGAAATCACCCTTCAGTTTCTTAGTTGGTTCCTGAACAGATGGTAATGACCGTGACCAAGGGAAGAGACTCCAAAGAAAGGCCAGACTTGGGAAGAATATCATGGGTTTTGAAGATGTTGTATTGGATATACCTTTGAGACTCCTACACTGATTTATGAACAGCACAATTGGATGGAATGTGGAGAACAGAATTAACCTAGACACAAGGATGTAACAAATATATTTGGAATGGGATCAGGAATTGATGGGTACATTGTGGTGGTTACTGGTAATTGCCAACTTGACAGGATCTAGAAGCACTGGTCAGATGGGTCTCTGGACATGTCTGTGGGGAGTAGTCTCATGTCAACTGATGAGAGAAGTTCGGTATTAACTGTGAGTGGCACCATCCCCTGAGCAGAGGACCCTGGACTGTATAAAATGGAAAAAGCAAGCTGAGCTCTACTACACATTCATCCCTCTCTGGTTCTTGACTGTAGGCGAAATGTAACCACCTCCCTTAAGATCCTGTCACTGTCATGATGGAACTGTGAGCTGGACTAAACCCTTTCTTAGGTTGCTTTTGTCAGAGTATTTTATTACAAAAACAGGAAAAGAAACTGAGACAGAGATATATCAATGCACCTGCATTGGTGGTACAAACTCACCTGTGGTCTTCCAGCATCTCACCTGGGAATTTCCCTGATCAATTACTGGTTGAACAATTTCTATTTCCAAAAAGTACCTTGCATCATACATTGCCTCAGGCCTACTGTTGATTTTAAGCAAAGTTTGCCAAATGGATATCTTTGAAAGAATGCTTGCTTTCATAAATTTGCTCAGTATATTATATTAATAATAACATTAATAATAGTAATTCAAGCAAGTCTCCCTTTTCTTTTTCTCTTTTGGTGCTTCTATTGACTTCATGTAACTTCTCTTTCTCATGATGAGCAAACTGAGTAATGATGACAAGCAATGGATGTCTTTCATTGCTTTGATAAAGGAAGAAAACTTTTTCTTCTTCCTGTAGTAGCTATAGCGTCGTCTTTGGGAGCCTATATTCAAAGCCAGAGTCTCTTGATCCCCTGAGGAAAAGAGAGCCACTCAATGCATAAAAGATCTCCTAGGGCCACTTTGTAATTGTTTCTGTTTTGCCTTAAACTATATTGCTGTGGTTTTCTACGTTACTTGATAAGGCAAGTAATGTGAGTTAAGCCCTCTGGATTCAAACACCTCGTGTATTCAGCCAGAGAAAGTCATTTCAGAGAAGCAATTAGTTTAACTAACTGCTTGACTGCTCTAATAAAATTGGCCAGTTGTCTGACCTTCTGTAGAAGCTAAAAAGGAAATTTCTCCCTCTATGATTCTGTCAAAGCCATTGTTCTGCCCTCCCCTGATCAAAGGAAGAGCACTGCAGTCCTGGTGTTTAAATGACCCAACAGCCATCGTATTAACGGATCCAAGGAAAACGAGTCACCTGTGGGCTATGTGAGAATTATTTCAGGATTTAGTGAAAATGTATTTGCCGAACTCTGAAAAAACTTTTCAGTTGTAATAAAGGACACCTTACAATGGATCTCCTGGTATTTTTTTTTTTTTTAATTTGAGTAACTATATTTTACTTGTCAGGAAAAATTTCCAAAAGATCACTGATACGTTCTGCTAGTGATGTCCACACTGTGCATCCTTAGAATCACTGGCCAGAATTTTAGGGTTTTATGGGGAAGAAAATGTGGCTAAGAAAGCAAGACTTACATGCCAAACACTGCTTTTTCACTAATTTTTTTTGTTTGGCCTTTTTGAAACAGGGTCTCCATGTAGCCCCAGCTGGTCTGGAACTCATTATGGAGACGAGGCTGGCCTCAGTCTCACAGAGATCAGTCTGCCCATGTAAAAAGTTATGTGTAGCAGCACATGCACATATACAGGAATATGTACAGAAAAAACTGAAGAAACTGTAGTTCAGCGATATCAGGCACACGTTTTGTCCTCATGGCTATTTAGTGATGGTCCAAACATGCAGTCATCTTACTACCATGCCCTTAAATCCAGTGGTCTTTCTGCTGTATTGCACAGTTCTCATTCAAAGACAAGCTCTTAAAATCAGAAACAACAAAATCAATTCCTTTATTCCCTTCACCCCCTAATGTAGTCTATGTCTGTGTACGCATAAAGATATTTAAAGATACTGCAACATAGCTGAAACAAAATATCAAATGATTTAGCACATATATACTTGAATATACAAATGGATTAAATCTGCCTAGTGTATTTATTTTCAAACACTCTAAAAATGGATACATTTGTACCATAAGATAGAAAAATAATACTGAATTTTTTTAATTATATATCATGGGGCTAGGGAAATGGCTCAGTGGATTAGAGCACATACTGCTCTTGCAGAAGACCTAAATTTAGTTCTCAGTACCTACACCGAGCTACTCACAATCACCTGTAACTCCAGAACCAGGGGAGCATTCACCATTTTCTGGCCTCTGTACATAACACTAACAAATACATACACATAATTAAAACAAATCTTTAAAGATATGTACATATATACACATACATATATACATGTTTATGTATATATGTACATTTGTATGTATACATACATATATGTGTATCTAAGGTCATTTAGTTAGCATATAGTGGATTTTCTCTTTATCCAGACTTAATATTTATGTTTGTTTTCAAATGTTTGATGCATAAAAGGAGAAAGCATAGATTTATAGAATGAGATTAACAGAGGACACTTGATAAAAGTCAGTGTGCACAGACAACAGAATCTTCTCTATGGCATTGACTTTGGATAGGACTATCTCATTAGCAGCTCGGTTTCACTCTGGTGAGCAAATCTTGGATGAAGCCTAGGGTGTACCCACCTTATAAAGAGTCTTTGTAGAGAAAATATGGCTTTCCCAGAAGCCTGGTGCAGTCATTCAGCTGAACTCCAGGAGCTAGTGAAGGATGTCATGACAGGAGATGGGTCAAAACCAGCAGAATAGGGAGAAGGGGAACTTTAAGGGGAAATATTTGAGAAAATAGGGAAAAGTAGACCAGGGCTTTTTGAGCCACAATCTGTTAATAGCAGTCCTTCTTCATGTCCCTGTACAAATCCTGATGGCCTCAGGATACACTTAAGGATTAACCAGAGCTTTGTGGTAGAGCATAGCCCAATTTTCTGAGTGAGGCAGGGCATGCCAATCTGCCAGGTAGACAGATCATGACTGCTCTGTGGCTGTTTTCCTGAAGTTTTGATATCCTATCTAGATCAGTACTCTCTAATTTGTAGCTGCATTAATATGACCTTAGAACAGGGTCTGCAGATTGCTACCTGTCCCTGGTTTTGTACAAATGAGCTAAGAATGCTATTTGTATATTTAAATTTTCAAAAAGAATACCATAAAATTTGAATCCTAGGAATGTTATTGGAACACACCCATGTCTGTTCATTTATGCTTTTTATGCTTGCTTTTGTATGAAGGATAGAGTTTAATTGATGTCTCCAAGACACACAAAGTCCATCAACTTAAAATATCTCTTATCTAACTCAGTACAGACAGTTTGCCAACCTCTGCTCTAGACTTTTTTTTTCCTGATCTTGCCCCTTGGCTATCTTCTTTGGCGTCTGCAGAACTTCTAGCTTCATCTCTCAAGTTATTTAAGACAACTTGATCTTGATATCCTCTCTTCTAACCACAGTCATATCCTGCTTCACAGCACAGTTCTCTTACAATGAGATCCATAAGTTTTCTTCCTGTGCTATTTACTTTGCAGAATGAAACTGACTTGGTGTCTACTTTGTGGCTCCTTTCAGCTAATGCACACCTTAGCTGCCAATGAAGATGTCATTCAGTGTGATGGTGTGCATGTCCATGGTTGTCACGACTGGAGTACTCTACCATGTACACTGAGGTGAAGAATTCCCACAGAGAACAGACTGGAAGCAAAGCAGACAGTTGCGAGTGCTGAAAGAGAAGGAAGCGGAAAAGACTTTCCGAAGTAGTTTGCATCTTAAAATTAATTTATTTTTTATGTAAATGATGGTTTTGCCTGCATGTATGTAAGTGTACCCATGTGCATGTAATACCTACAGAGGCCAGAAGAAGGCATAGGATTCCCTGGAACTGAAATTACAGATGGTTATTAGCCACCATGTGGGTGACTGGAAGTGAACCTGGGTCCTCTGCAAGAGTAGCCAGTTCTCTTAGCCCCTGAACCATCTCTCTGGCCCCAAAGCAGTATTCTCAGGTTTGTTTGTTTGTTGTTTGTTTGTTTTGAGGCAGGGTCTTTCTGTACCCCCAGCTGCCTTGGAATTCACTACATAGACCAGGCTTTCTTCCATCTCATCTCACAAAGAGCCACCTGCCTCTGCCTCCCCAGTGGTGGAGTTAAAGCCATGTACTACTGTGCACACTCCAAAGCATGTATTCTCTATCCTAGGAAACACTTAACTTTCTATGGAGAACACTTACTGTGTTCTAAGTAATATACTTAGATTTTTATTGTCATTGTCACACTTGCTCATCAGAATTTCCCCCAGGAAATAGGAATGTTGCTTACTTTACAAATGGGAAAACAAGGTACAATCACAGAGATGATAATAGATTTAGGACTACGATCTATGTCTCTCTGACACCATAGCCTGTGGATATCACCACTGCACTGAACTGTCTCCCTCAGCATCACTTTGCACAACATACTTTCAACAAGCAGAAACGTGTTCTGTACATTCTAAATGTACAGAATGGCATGAACACAGGTTACAGAGCAGTGGTAGGAAGAAGAGGAATGATGGATTGAATGGGAACCTCTGTTCCAGGTCCTGCAAAAGCAAAATCCTAATGATGTGATTCACTTACCGAAACTTAGTTCAAAGTTATCCTTTCTCTGATCTAACCCAAAAAAGAAGTTGCCTGAAATCACAGATACCTACTAGACACCCTATAAAGTTAGTAAGGACCCCGTGTAGACATCACATTCTATAGGACACTGATAATGGGAAACTATTTCAGGATCCTATTGATCGTCTAATACTGCTTCAACCTTTTACAGATGTGGAAATTGAAGCCCTAGATGGAAAGTGACTGGCTGGGAGTGTACAGCTGTCAGTGTCAGGGGCCAGATTGCATAACCATTTCTATCACACTAAAGCCCACACCACAGTGACACAGCATGGACTGTGGGGGCAGGCAGACCATGTGGTATGATATCTGCCAAGTTTGCCTGATGGCTGCAATGCCAGCAGAGCAGAAAGCTTATCTTTACTCATTTACAACTTAATTCAAATAAGTTCATCATATTTCACTAAATTTAGACTTTCATATTCTGTAAACTGCCTGTGTAACAATGGTTATTGTTCCAAAGGAGGAAGTCTTGGTGAAGAGAATTGAAGGAATTGGATTTAGGTCACTAGAATGGCACTGACTTCCCTCTCTCCTGAGTCTGACACCCAGGAAAGAAGGCTCATGGGTTCTCATGAGTCTTCTAGAGAGGACTGCTCCTATCTCCTTGGGGGTCCTTACCTATAGCCTTTTTGGATGGTCCAGATAACATTTCAAATTACTTCAGAATTAATTGTGTTCTGGTTTTCTAAATCAGCTTGTAAGGGAATTTTTTATTCTTTAATTAGTAGAGTTTGTGTTTGTAAGAACAAAAGGTCTTACTGTATTTATTCATTTCAATAAATAATGCCTTCCTAAATTGTCCAAGAAATTTGACCTAGAAAAGGAAAAATCCACATAAGAACCCTGTGGCATAGGCACCATTATCTTTACACTGCACATCAGTAAATTAGATCCTTTTAATGACTGTTCGAAAGTCTTTATGTCAGACTTCAAATAGGTGTTCTTAAAGTACTTCTTTCTTTTGTAATATATCATCAAATCCATGTGGTTGTCAAGCAAAATTATTGGTCAGGTACAACGATTCCCATATCAACAATGAGGAAACCTAAATACTGAGGGATAAAACCACTTGCTCAAGCCCCAAAGCTAGTAAACTGGAAAGCTGGAATTTAGTTTTGATTTTTCTGGTTTTCTGACTCAATTCTCGAGCTCCTTCTGGTGTTTTGTCAAACATCCCACAGGCTCTTTCATTTTAGGCAAATTATCTTTCTTTAGAAAATGATGGACAGGGATATAGTGGTGTGCATCTGAATTCATATTTTCCTTTGCATCTAAATTACATACATACTGTTCATGATGGGAATGAGATAAAGATTTCTGCCATGAATGACAGAACTGTCTGTATTGAAATTTTTCAGTTCTGAGTTTTCTCTGGAGATTTCATCTCATTCTAGACCCATAAAAGCATTCATGTTTTCTCTCCTAGCTGAATGCTAGCTTAATCTTCAATTTGAAGATTCAGAGAGGTCAAGAAACTCTCTAATAAATGGCCATAGTTGGGGGTATCTTCCTAGGAGGGGTGGTAGGATACACTGATATGAAGAGAACATTAGGCTAGGAAAGGTTAAATGATGTGGGGAATGGAAGGTCAGGGCAGAAGAGGAATTGTGGGGAGAAGTAATTAACTCCAAAGGCTTTTAGAAAAAGTCATATGGAAACCTACCACTGTAAACATTTCTTAAAATATATACATATACATCATAAAAAGAGATTTAAAGGAATTACCATATAACAGGGTGACATTGTCTTTTCTAGGCATCCTAGGCTAATGGAAACAAAAAACCTCAATGCTAGGAATGGACTCCATCTTTAGAAACTGTTGGGCTGTAGTTCCATAGAACTTCAAACAGTACTGGCCATTGCCCATGTTCTTTGTTACCCACCAGAACTTGATAGTAAGTCCCTATTGAAGAAGACACTACATATGTTAATTGTAGAACAAACAAGCAGAAATCAAACTGGTCCTGTCTTCAAAGCCTCATCTCCATTAGCTAGAGTTCATAGTGCTAGAATGTGCTATGCATGCTGCCAGAAGGAAAAAATAATCATCAACCTTACCCAGATGTGAATCCTGTGAACTACAATAACAACTGCCCTGGCAAAGTATGCCCATTGGTGCAAAAGTGGCACAAATATTATGGGAGTAACCAACCACTCTTTAACTAGATTAAGGTCTGCTTCCTAGAATGGAGCCCATACCTGACATTGCTATCAGGCTTAGGAACCTGATATCAGGCTTAGACAAATCACAGGAAATAGGGAAGAACCAAATACCAGTTTTCTTCTAAATAGTAATCATATTAAACTGACTCTTAATTAATAGCTATACCCTTAGATTAATACATCTCACAACTCTCACAAGAGAAGTTTCTTTATGCAGCAGATAGTGATTAACACAGAAACCCACAACTCGCAACAAGCAGAGAACAAGAGGCTGCAGAGTGCTTATCCCTGAATAGGACATTATATCAAACTTCTGCTCCCTAAGACTCGGGGATCATTATGGAAGAGAGGGTGAAAAGATTGTAAGAGTCAGAGGTAGAAGATGATCAGATGGAGACAGTTTTCCAGACAGCTAGCCAGTTCCTCATATGAACTCACAGCAATAGTGACAGCATGTACAAATATCATGCAAGCTCAAACCAGAAAAAAATTACAGCATAGACATGAGGAAGTGGGTAAGAAGGTCCAACCCGACCTAAGGAAACTATGGTAAGAGAAGACTTCTGGTAGGGGCAGAGACATTCTCTTTCAAGCATGGGACTCTTGGTAGGCTAATCAGGCTTCAGTGATGGATCCACACTGAAAAACATTTGAAAACACAAATTAGACTCTATAGGCCTTATTTTATATCTATATATAGATATAGGTATAGATATAGATATATAGATATGTAAAGAGTGCATTAAATTGGGTGGGGGGCAATAGGAGAGGTATGGCTAGGGAAGGGTATCTAAATACCATCAAATTGTATTGTATGAAAATTGCAGAAATTCAGTTTTAAAAGCCATTCTGGCTTCTCCCACAATAATAGCAATACATTTGTCATATTTCTTGTTCACTTCCCTGTGAGATGCATTACTAAAACAGATCATTTTTATTTATCTTGTGAACCATACATGGAAAATATACAAGTTGAGAACATGACTGTTTTCCATGGGGCTTCTTCCTCTCTCAGAGGGCATTACACAATGTATCAGACTTGAAGGCAAATGAGACACTAAGGGGCCCTGATACTCCAAATCCCATTTTGGGAAATCTGCTTCAGAGGAAGATTGCAAACAAGCCATTATTTTGTCAGTTGGAACAAAAGCCCTGATTAAAAATTAAAATACATTCTGTACTGATAAACATACAGCTGCCTAATTACTTGAAAGATTTATATTTTGCTGTGTTAATTCCCTCATAATGGCTATTTCCTGCTCCTTATAAATCAGGATACAATGAGTCTGACAGTGACAGGCTTCAATAAACATTTGGCTGTCCCCTTTATTAGATAGATAAGTTCCTGATTATTAATGTTTTCAAAGTCCAATTTTAAAATTTTGACAGGACTGTGCCCCTTTAAATGAATGACATTCAACATAAGAAGAAATGCCTATTTAGAGACACCTAATTATGGTGGATTTAAAATTTCTCATCTGCCAAATGGACCCTCCAATTTGCCATCATCTGACTGTCCTCAACATTAAAATTCATAGACAGACAAAATATAAAGTCACAAAAAGCATCAACAGAACCAAAACAGTTTCCAGAAGCTTAGAGGAATTTGGGGATGGGGAAAGAGTCATAGGCAGAGGAAGATCACAAAAATAAATGGAGGTGGGCGTGATGTCAGTAAAATCAGTGGAGTGGGAACTCCAAGAGTCAATCCCGCCACAGGCGCTTTTAAAATCAAGCAAAAACTGTCAACTTCAAATGCATCAGAGCCCCAGAAAAGAATAAAAAGTTTTTACCAAGTGAGTGTAAATAGAGAAAAGATCATATTTAAGATGCTAGGAAAGGGCTTATATTTCACTTGTGCTTGTCCCACCCTTGAGGAAGCTCAGCAGTTGATGGGAAGATTCAACCGCATGCGAAGGGTAGAACATTAGAACCTGGTTCCGGAGAAGCGCTGCAAACTGTATTTGCAGAAATTTGTTTGTGTGCTCTGCTGGGGAGGCTGAACATGCGTTCACAAGCAGAAAAGTAAATCTAAACTTTGTCTTACAACAATCTGCAAAGCAAATCAACTCAAAATGTATTAAAGACAAGCATCAGACCTGAAGCTGTAAACTTCTAGATAAGCCCATACAGAAAACCTTCATGAAATTAGTCTATACAATTACTTTTTAGGTATGAACCACAAAGCAGAAGGAACAGTTGTAAAAATAGAAAGATGGGATTAGGTCAGTGCGCTGGATAGCTTCAGTTGTCGACTTGACATACCTGGTTAGAGGGGAACCTCAATTGAGGAATTGTCTCCACTGGATTGGCCTGTGGCCATGTCTGTGGGGCATGTTCTTGATTGTTGTGTGATGTCGGAGGGTCCTATCCACTGTGGGTGGTGCCACCTGGAGAGGTGGTCCTGTGTTATATAAGAAAGCAGGCTGAGCACAGGCCAAGGGAGTGAGCCAGTAAGCAGTGTTCTTCTATGGTTTGTGCTCCATGGTTTGTGCTTCAGCTCCTGCCTCCAGGTCCTTGCCCTGAATTCCTGCCCTGGCTTCTTTCGATGATAACCTATGCTAAGCCAAATAAACCCTTTCCTCCTCAAGTTGGTTTTGGTCGGTGTTTTATCACAGCAGTTGGGAAGCTAACTAGAACAGTCAAACTAAACATCCTCTGCATAACAAGAGAGACTAGAGAGAGGAGAAAACAAAACAACTGGAGGCAACCTGTGGTATGGGAGAAAATGTTTCAGACTACACAAGATATACATATATACGTGTGTGCATGTGCGTGTGCGTGTGCATGCTTGTGTGTGCATGCGTGTGTGCGCATGTTCATGCATGTGTGTGTGTGTGTGTGTGTGTGTGTGTAAGAAACTACCTGGGCAAGAAAATAAAGAGGTCTGTCAAAAATGGGCAAACCTAATAAATACTTCTCACTGGAAATTGGAATGGCCAACAGGTACAAGATGCTAAACATCACTAAAAATCAAGGGAGTGAAAATAAGAACCATAACGAAACAGAACCTCATAATCTTAGGAGGGCTCTTATCACAAAGACAAGAGGTTGCAAGTATCTAGGAGGATGTGTAAAAAAAGAGGACCCTAAGGCAAGGTTAATGATACTGAAAATTATCAGTCACTATTTACAAAAAGTATGAACCCAACAGACTCATCCTACTACAGAGATACAGCCATGTTTGTTGCTGCTCTTTTCACAATAGCTAAGAAATGGAAACAACCTAAATGTTCCTCCACTGCTGAATGGATAATGAAGATGCAGCCAGAAGCGGGCGTTGGCTCCACTGGAACTGAAGTTGCATGTGGTTGCTGGGAACCAAACTCAGGTCCTCTGCAAGAGCTGTGGTGCTTTTAACTATTGAGCCACCTCCCCAGTCCCCAGATTTACCTTTTTCTTAAAAATACATTTGAACAACAAAAAAGGAAGAAAGAAGAAAGGGAGAGAGGGAGGGAGGGAGAGAGAGAGAGAGAGAGAGAGAGAGAGAGAGAGAGAGAGAGAGAGAAGCCAGGCATGGTGGTGCATGCCTTTAATCCCAGCACTCAGGAGGCAGAGGCAGGCCGATCTCTGCAAGATCGAGGCCACCTGTTCTACATAGTGAGTTTTGCCAGCTGAACCTACAGGGAGAGCCTGTCTCAAAAAGACCGAATTTAAAAAGAAAAAAAAAAAACCCAAAATCCATATGAACATGCTGTTTCCCAGCATGCTCCAGTTTGAAAACTATCATTTACCACCCCTTCTCCCCAACTGCCCATGTGGTGGCTCCCCCTGTCCAGCTTGGTTCACCTTTCCCCCTGAAACTCCTGATGCTTGCCTTCCTCCCTCACACCCCAGCACCAGGTGCTCCAGCATTCCTTGGCACTTCCTGAGTACAGAATTTCTCACATCTCTGTGTGTGTTTACTCATTTTGTTAGCATTCTTTATGAGTCTTCATTAATTATTGCCAGGAACAATTAGCTTAAAGCGACTTATAATATGAAGAACGGAGTTAGAAATAGATATAAAATTTATCCACACTGATGTGCCAACTTTGTATTCTATGGTTTTTGTTGTTTCTCATTTTCCTCATCTATGAAATGAGTTAATAAATAATAGCTCACTGATTTTTATGAGAGCAAAATTAGAAACTATGTCCCTTCCCCTGGCATATATGCAATAATTGCTTGCCCACACACCTTCCAAATCATCCATGGAAAGGAAATGTTTATTATACTAAAAAAAAACCCAAAAAACATTATTTCTTCAAGTGCATATGGTCTTATGTCCCACATGGTATGGTACTATTGTCTCAAAACATCGCTTCTCATCGTCTCTGCAGAACTTTTGGTATCCATTGCAATAAGGTGAACTGAACAGGATGAAGTCTAGACTCCAAGGAATCAATAATTAATTTGTTTCTTTTCAGAAGTGCCAGCATTTTAACAAACTCAACATATGTTCTGATCAGTGAAGCGATGACTGAGGGACTTTTCATCTTTTGCATCATCTATCCTCAGCATGGACTTCATCATGTGGCTGTTCTCAGATCCAGAAGAAGGGCACCATTGATGGATAGGAATGAGTCCTAGTTTGTCCACATGCAGCTAGAGACTGTCTCTTCATTAGACATACGTGTTCCCTCTCTTCAATCTGATTAGATCTAATTAGGAAATAAATATCACTAACCAAAAGCACCTGTCAGAGAGAGAGCATACAATGATCAGGTACATCCATCATCTAAAGCAAAATGGATTTGAGTAATCCAGTCTTAGGTCCCACAATATTTTTTAGAAGGGGATGTTCTTAATTACATAGTAATTGAACCCCAAGCAAGAATTGAAGTTCAGATTCCTGATACCTGGACTCTACATTACATAGAAGCTTAGAGACTGTTTTGGTTGTCTTCTTCAGGAATAAAGGAGGTTCACTGATTATAGCAAATGTGTCACTCAGGCTCAGGATGGAGACATCCGGAAGACGGAAGAC
>NW_008343971.1:1376552-1418936 GCF_000622305.1 Nannospalax galili
TATATATATATATATATATATATATATATATGAACTGAAAACTGTTCTAAGAATAATGTCTACTCTTTTTAAATTAGAGTTAAAGTTATAGATTTCTTTTTAACTTTGTAGCACAAGTAAGACAGGTGCCCAATGCTAATAAATGCACCGTTAAAGTCTGTTTAAATCACCATTGGTATTAATGATGAGTTATTTCACTTCTTTTTAAAAGTTTGTTTTAACTGAATTTTTCTGTATTTCATAAAGAATATCTCAATCTCAATCATCTTTACACCTCCATCCCCACCAGCACCCTCCCATAGCGCCCCCACTGGAGCCCATATATTCTGTCATCATTATTAAGGCCCACTGTGTCAAGTCATTGCCCCCAGACATTCCCCAGTGCAAGTCTACTCTCTGAGGTCTAGTCAGCCTAACTAGATTCCCTTGTTTTAGGAAGATCAGCTCTTCTTCACCTAGCAGCAATCAGTTGCCAATATTTCTTCAGAAGATTGGGGTCTGATGTTCATTTTTCCCAGTTCTATGCTAGGTTTTTGTCTACCTGAGTTTGCATGAGACTTGCATATGTTGACACCACTGCCAGAGAATCATAAGAGCAGTTTCCCAGGAGCTTGTAGACTCTGTTTCCATATGGTCATGCACTTCCTCCCTGGCTCTTAAAATCTTTCTGCCCCCTCTTCCAAGATGGTCCCTGAGCCTCAGGTGGGTAAAGTTTAATAAGGGAGTCCTGTTCAAGGACCAGCATTCAGCAGACTCCTGATTTCTATGCTTTAGCCATTTGTGACTTTTTGTGTTCCTGGCCCTCAACTGAATGAGGAAGCTTCATTAGTTGGAATTGAGAGATTCATTAGTGTCCTCTTTACCTCTGTTCTATGTTCCATGAGCCTTAGGTGTAGAGGTTGCATTGTAGATGTGTCACTTAGGCCTGGGCAATTCATAGACAATGCCCATGTGTGACCAGTTGTGATACTTGGTAATAGTTTCCAACTGGTGCAAAATGAGCTTCTTTGATGGGTGGTGATTGGGATATTTGTCTTTAAATATAAGGATACATATTTCACATAGCAAGAAACTACATTAGTCTAGGGATGGGGCAGTCTTGGGGTTTCTCTAAGATCTGTGGCCATTCCAGCCATGTGTATTTGGTTAGATTTACAGTACCACACTTGAGTTTCTTCCCATTGAGTGGACTTTTAATATAATTAGTTAGCTGTTGATTGCCCCCAAGATAAAAGTGCCACTATTGCACCAATGTCTTCTGCTGTGCTGGTCATTAATGGGGTTATTTGGTCTTGAAGCTGGTGTTGGACCATAGATCGATGTTTGCCCTTGACACCTTCATAGCACTCTCTAAAGCTATGAGAGCTTGCCTTCCCGGGAAGTGGTTTCAAATCAGTTGCAGTTCCATTGCTCCAAATCCTGGGTCCAAAGTATGTTCTATCTTCAGCAATAGGATCTTACCTTCAAGTTCTGTAGGCCATCAAGGGCTGTGGCAATATTATTGTAAGCATTCCTTCTGTTGTACATTGTCCTATAAATAAGGAAAACCACGGGGGATGGGAAATTTCACTCGTTAATTATCAGCTGTTAAATGCTCTTTTGCTATCCTCACTGCCTTGAGCTAAAGAACATCAAGTAGCCAGCCTAATCACCTTTACATAGCACCAGGCATTTGAAACATTGTATGACTGTCTTGTAAAGGTTATACAATGATCATAACTGATTGCTCCAGCCTCTGAAAGCACAGCTTTAGCCAGGGTTGTATGAAACAATGTGTACCAGACTTTTTGCTACCACAAGCCTTTGTAAATGATAGATGACCCTACAACCATTTCCACCTAGGGAAAAGGGGAAGCACTTCTCCACTTCCGCTGGTATCCTAGTAGAGGGGTTTTTATGACTGGCCTTAAAGAGGAAACCTGATTGATCAAAACACCAGGTTCAGTGGATTATGATTGGAACTAGAGGTAAGCCTGTGATTATTCCAAAGCAAATGATTATGATGGGTCCAAGCACATTTTCTTGGGCTATATCAATGAGCAAGCTGCCCAGCCTCAATTGATGTGTGGGTTAAAAGATGCTTTCCTGTGCCACTGTCCCTGGTTTTGAAGCACAAGGCTTGGCAAAAGACTTTTCTCAAATGGTCTTTTCTTGCTACTCTCAGCAGCGTAGAACTGAGCTGGTAAGGTATAAAAGAAGCAGCAGAGACAGAAAAGCAGAAACAGTGTACAACAGAAACAGTGAAACCAAGCAGGCCAAGCTGTGAAAGCAGCAAGGCAGCCAGTTGCTTAACAGACAAAACAGCAGCAGAACAATTCAAAAGTAGATGGGGAAGGAAGGAAGAAGGATGGCAAAAGAAAAGAGAAAGCAAGAGGGGCTAAGAGCTAAGGCTAAAGAAAGACAAAGGCAGTAAGTGGACAGAAGAGAACCCACAAGCCCTGGTTACCAGAAGAGTCCCAGAGATCTGTCAGTTCGTTACAGCCAAGGTCCTCAGATCCTTGACCAAGAGCTTTAACACTGGCTAAGGACCAAAAAATCCCAACATCCTGTGTCTATAAAAAAGCTGTAATAATAGTTATTGCCAGGGTTTGACGCATTCCAACTTCTTAGGCACACAAAAGCACAGTAACACTTGTAGGGCTAAGGGTCCTTATACCAGAGCCTGCATGAGGCCTTTAACATTAGAAGACACCACTGTTTCTACTCCCATCAGCCTGAGGACACTGCTTGCTGCTGCAAAACACAAAGGGAAATGAAAACTGCCAGAGACCAGCCCTTGAAGGCTTCTTCTTGCCTACTCAGGATTTCTGTTTGGGTAGAAGAAAAGGACTCCCAGTCAGTTGATTGGTAACATAAGGACCAATTCCTAGGACCCCATTACATTCCATTTCTTTACTCTACCAACTCTAGCGGTTCAAGTTTGCCTCCAGGTAGCTCTAATCATACAGCAAAAGAGCTTCTAGAATTCTATTGGGTGACCCAAGTGTGCCTTGCTCTCGTGAAGGATGGTGATACTGACCTATGACAGAGTCTTGGACCTTGGGACTTGTGTTTTCAACAAGCCATTTATTTCAAAATTCAGATGGTTTTTAAACATCCCAAGGAATTGGCAGTCACATGGGATATGGCAGTCACATACAAAGATTTAGGGTACGAAGAAGCAGGCCATATAGTCTGTTAGTTGGTGCCAGAAGGATGCTAAAGCTTTTACTCAAGTTTATCAATGCCCATCTGGTAATTTATTGGCCACAATGTTTCCTTTCTTAGAGTTAAAAGCATGGAAAATGTTTAGCTTTTAGCACAAGAGTAAACCTTTAACCTTGCCTAATCTCTTAGCCAAAGATAGCTGAGTTATTTGTTCAGGACAGGGAGATGAGCTAAGGGTTGTTGACCAGGATGCTTTCCCACAGCAAGGAGCCTGCACTTATGAGCAGGCTGCTTTCTCCTGCCAGTCTCGCAGTGTTCTGCAAGACAAGGATTATCAGAGCTACTGTGTTCAGTGCCCTTCTCTTTAGCAGAGAATCCAGCCTGGACTTAAAAGTTTTAGGCTCATCTCACCCTAGGGCCTGGCATCCTGGTTTCCTATAGAATTCAAAATGTTACACCAGACAATAACTTAAGTCAGAAAAAGAAATGCACATTTCTGCAATCTTTTGTTTAAAAGAAGTCTTTAAGGAAAACTGTTCTTGGGGCAGGAGAGCTGTATCAGAGTGTTTGCTGCTCCTTCATAAGACCACAGTTCAGTTCCTAACATCTAAGTCTGGTGTCTGGTGGCTCACAACCACCTGTAACTCCAGCTCCAGGGGAGTCAATATATTCTTCTGACTTCTGCAAGGATGGACACATAAGTGCACACACAAACACATAAATAAACACATACATAAAAATAAATAAATAAATAAATAGAAAACAAACTCTTTACATTATTTATTTAATAACCACATAAATAGAAGAAGCATCTCATTACAACAGCATTGACATATTCAATAACAATTTCCAGAGCTAAGATGCATCTCTCAAAATTGGCTGTAAATTTTTAGGTTTACAGTTGAATTAATACAGTTATACAATATTGTACTCAGTATAAACCATATAAGACATAAAATTAAATGAGGTTTTAACCTTAAAAAAGAATCTCCATTTCATTATTAAAATACACAGTTTCATACAGAAAAATTCATTTTAATGCAACTGACACTAAGATGCTTGCACATGCATTTCTGATCTCTATATATCTGATGATTACTAGTCACAGTCAGTTACTTTCTGAGCTCCTTGGCATCTGAGCATGGATATAAAGTCATCAAGTAGATTTCAATGGTAATGTTTTTCACATCTACTATTAAGGAGCAAATTTTTATGCTTTGAAGAATTATTATTTTTATTTTTTTTAATTTAATAACCATATGATTAGAAGACGCATTTCATTACAGCTTTAACATATTCAGTAACACACTCCAGAGCAAGAATACATTTCTTTCAAAAGTGGCTATAAATTTTTAGATTCACAGTTGAATTCATACATTTATACAATCTTGAACTCAGTATAAACCCTGTAAAACATAAAATTGAATGAGTTTTTGACCTTTAAAAAAAGATCTCCATGTCATTTAAAATATACTGTTTTTGCTACCACCACTGAGATGTTGGCACAAGTGTCTCTAATCTGTATGTATCTGATTATTACTAGTCATAATTGTTTGCACTTGGATCCTTGGCACCTGTGTATGTCTATAAAGTCATCAAGTAGATTTCAGCGGTATTGTTTATCAGCTCTACTAATTAACATGACATAAATTTTTATGCTTCTTCCTCAAATATAATACATTTTTTTAATTTGTTGATTTGTGTGTGTGTGTGTATATATATCACACAGAACATCCCACACCATCTTATTCAACTATACACCCACTTCCCAGATGGCACCCACCCATAGCCTCCCTCCCGCAACTAGGGCCCTTATACTCTGATATCCCTGTTATTGTCTGCTGTGTTGTCAGCACCCCAGCTGTTCCTCACTACTTTCCCTTCTGGTGGATCTAGTCAACCTATCTAGGGATCTTTGTTTCAGGGGGGTCAGCTGTTCCTCATCTAGCAGCAATCAGTTGTCAATATTCCTTTAGATAAGATTGGGGGTCTGCTGTTCACTTTTCCAGTTCTATGCTGGGGTACTAGCTGAGAGTCCCTTTGGCCACCTTGGCCAACAACTCAAAAGAAGGTATCTCCTATATGGCATTGTTGCTTGTTATGCAGACTTTAGCTATGCATATGGACTCTCAAAAAATTATATTGGCCCTTTTAATCTTTGGTTATACTTTCGTTTTGGGTGTTTAAGGCCATACAGTTGGCCCAGATAAACCAATTTATTTTTACTCTTTTGGTTCTTGGAGGATCTGTTCCTCAGGGGTCACATGGGCTTGGGAGAAGCCCCTGGCTCCTTTCTTTCACCAGTTCCACCTATGTGAAAATAAGTCAAAGGTCCTGTTCAACCATGGCTGGCTTCACTTGGAAGCATGGAGGAAATGATTCCTCTGTGTTGACCCTGCTCTTTACTGACTGGACACTGGTTCAACTCCATCTCATGGGGTCTCCTCAGGGACCTAGGGGATAAAGGGAAAGAAGGAGCTCAAGAAAGGTAGGACTATAGGAGAAGGGTATTATTAAGGGAGAAAGGGGGAAAATGGAGACACCTTAATTGGGGAAACCATGATAGAGGAGTGAGAAAACAAACTGTTTTAAAAATAGAAAACTGCTATGTTCTCTCTTATCTGGAGAGCTTAGCTCCAAATTCCTAGATGTGAGCATATATTTTGATATAACCACAGGAGCCAGGAAAATGGAAAGGAATCATGGGTATAAAGGGGAAATAGAAGCTAAAGAGAAGGGGATAATAGAGACAGTGTTATCAAGCCAGAAATGGGATAAATGAGGCCTACTTTAATTGGGGAGGGAATAAGGAGGGCTATATAAAGGGAGAGAAGAAAGATAAATAACTCTTAAGTGGTGTGAAAAACAGAGGGAAATGTATTAGTTCAAAAGCCTACTGAAAAATAAGTGTGTGCATGTGTGTATGTGTGTGTGTGTGTGTGTGTGTGTGTGTGTGTGTGTGTGTGTGTAGTACATGTGTATAACTGAAAGCTATATAACTGTGGCCTGAATTCTCTCTGGGTGTCCTCCGTGATCAGACAAACCATATAATATATTTTATGTGTATTTATTAACTTACAAAGGAATGAGTACCCATTGCGTAGCCCCAAGGATGCCTCAGAGCCTGCCTTATCAGACTGTGCCACACGCATAATTCATTGATGCCTTTGGGGCCAGTGTTTGCCCCAAGTGCATAAAAGTCAGTCCATTCCCATGGCTCATGTGCTTCCCCACAGCTCGCAGCTTCTCTGGCTCGGCTTATGGCTTCTGTTCCAAGATAGCTCCCAGCCACAACCCCATAGACCACACTCTGTGGAAGGCCCAACCCCTTGGAGGAACTAGCCAATCAGGAGACACTCCACCCCTTTCCTCTGCTCTTACAATCTTTCTGTCCATTTTCTGCTAAAGTCCCTGAGTGTTGGAGGGGGTGATAGATGTAGGGCAATCTCTCTTGTATCATGGTGAGAGAGTGGCTTCTTGGTCCTCCCCATTAGTCATCTTTAGGCCATGGCCACTGATCTATATCAGTGGTGTTTCTTCTACTATAAAGACAAATGAAAGGAAGCAGACACATTTAAACAAACATGAATGTAAATACAGATGCCTAGAAGATATCCCAATGGTGTACTATATTCGTTAAACAATATACTCATGATGGCTTCTCCACTAGGGCCTGTAGCCTTTCTCAATAAAAGGTGTTGGCCTGGTCTACAGCACCAGATGTGTGTTTCACCCCTAGGAGCAGGCCTTATGCAATTAGAAATTTGTCATTGCACATATGTGGTCAAGCCATTATTGCACTTGCAGGTATTGCTTGGCATGTCGGTAGTGTGCAGCACATGGGGTCCATCATTGAGTAGACTTATAGGGGATCATTTCTTCCCCAACCATCTGTATAGAGCCTTCTGGCAATATGAACGTCATCCATCCAGTGGGACAGAGTTTTTTGGCTTAGTCTTGGTTCCATCTCTTCTTCTTCTCCTGCGCTCACAACATGCAGTGTCCTCAGCAACATGGCCTTACTAACCTTTCTACTGTACAACTGACATTAATGGCAATAGCCTTGGTGAATTGGAGGACCTCTAGGAGCTCTCTCTGACCAACAGCTCATAGGGGTCAACCCACCCCTGGTACTGTAGGTTTTCTTAACAGTTGTCATTAGCTGGCCTTTGTTTCTTCAGGTATCTTTCAAATGGTTTCACAACTGTAAAACATTCAAAGGAATGTTAACACTATATATTAAATCACTCATAGACAAGGTCTCATAAAGCATAGAAAGGTTTTATCCACTCATATTAACTGTTTTCTCCATAGATCCCTGTTAGGTACCATAGCATGGGTATGAGGCATTAATTTGGTTAGCTCTTTACCAGTTTTAGTTATCCCTTTGGATTCTTTTATTCTTGATACACTTACAGGTGTTGGCTCCAGTTGCCTGATCCTGCACTGGGCTAAGGAGGCAGGGGGCTTTTCCTGTCCCCCCTGTACTTGTTGGTTCCCTGAGTCAGACAGGCTCTGGGTCTGCCTCCTGACTATAGCCACAGCCGTCATCTTCCCATTGACCACACCAGGTTGCTGGGAGAGAACTCTGTGGAAAAACCTGCTTCCACACCAAGTATAGCCTATATCAGAAGAGAAACGCATCTTATTTAATCCTCAGGGATTCTTAACCACCACTTGTACAGTTGTTATCCTTCAAATGTCCTTTGTAAACTGTTCTTCTGGTTTTAAAGCCTTCCAGAAATGCCTTAGTACCAAATTTGGATTTCTATCAATTATTTCTCTGGGAATTTGGTCTTGACATAAGTCTTGCCACATTTGTCTTCAAGTAACCCAAGTGCACCATTTCCTCTACCTGGTCTTTTTTATATCTCTTATAGGGTGTTCTGTTATTTCACAGACACATTTTACATGGTCAGAATCATTTAGGTTTGCCAAAGCCTCTCTCACTTTACAAAGATCCTGTCCCATCAAAGGGCTTAGTAAAGCCATTAAAGCCCCATACCATTCTTGAGGTCCCAGTTGAATTAAGCTTTCTTTCATATCTCTGGTGAACACAGTCTTATCTGGCCCAGTGAACTGGACAGCATATATTGCTTTTCTCATACCTAGTTCCCTGGGTAATGCCTGCCCCTCCTTTATAGTCCTCCAGCCCCTGCTAATCATGTTAGTCTCCCTTGGTGACAACCATGTATCTTTAATGCCTTCAACCAGCCATTCCATTAAGGACTGCTCCCCCCTGTATTGGCCTAGATTGAACAGCCTATATCACAAGGATGGATGGGTGGTTATATAACTCAGCTGTGAAGCTTCTGAAGGACTTAGATTGATGTCATTTGCTTCCATGTCCCATACTTTCACAAGCCATGTGGCCAGGGGCTCTCCGTTTGCTTGCTTGTCAGTTTTTCCTAGTTTTAACAGTTCTAGCATGGAATATTTCCTAGCTATAGTACAGTTAGCTTTTTTTTTTTTTTTTTTCCTTTTTACTATTATCTGTCTTTTTCTCTGAGTCCTTGGACTTTACACAAGTCAAAGTGTCCTGCCTTTTTCCTCTCTCCAGCTCTGCAACTGGGACTTTTCAGCTTCTCCTGCCTGGGGCATATCTTTTATGATGCAAAGTGGCCACTCTCTTTCTTTGTGCACTTCCTTTGGGTTTAAAGAAGGTAAAAGATTTTCTAGCCTTTCAGTAACTTTTAACAAATCTTCACATACCCACAACATATCCCCACATTTGCGACATAGCTGTGGCCCACATTTCTACATGGCTCGCCTCTTTTTAGTAGCCCATTGCAAAAACCACATCAGTGCTGCCATTAGCACTATTCTAAAACTCATTCTCAGTTTTGTCATATCCCGTCAGACTATGCCAATTCTGTGGCTCGAATGCTCTCTGGGTCTCCTGCACGATCAGACAAACCATATAATAATATATTTTATGTGTATTTATTAATTTACAAAGGAATGAGTACCCAGTGCCTAGCCCAGAGCCATGCCTCAGAGCCTGCCTTATCAGACTTTGCCACACCCATAATTCGCTCATGCCTCTGGGGCCACTGATAGCCCTAGGTCCATCAAAGTCAGTCCATCCCCATGGCTCTCAGTTTCTCTGGCTTGGCTCATGGCTTCCATTCCAAGATGGCTCCCAGCCACACCCCCATAGTCCACACTCTGTGGCAGGCCCTGCCCACTGGAGGAACTAGCCAATC
This sequence comes from Nannospalax galili, assembly GCF_000622305.1. Classification (NCBI taxonomy): domain Eukaryota; kingdom Metazoa; phylum Chordata; class Mammalia; order Rodentia; family Spalacidae; genus Nannospalax; species Nannospalax galili. Next base: position 1,385,906 of record NW_008343971.1, read on the forward strand.
GGGAGACAATAACAAAAACACAATGCCAGACACAGGAAATCTCCCTTTGAGTTGTTAGTCTGGGTAGTCCAAGAGACTCCAAAAATAATACATGTTATTGCCACAGCCCTTGATTTCCTCCCAGAAATTTAAAGTAAGACCCTGTTGCTGAAGATAGGATATACTTTGAACACAGGACTTGGAGCAATCGAGCTGGAACTGACCTGGAAGCTGCTTACTGAAGACTAGCTTCCCAGGTATCAAAATATACTATGCAAACTGCAAAGGAAAAAAAAAAAAAAAAAAAAAGATCCTGTGCAGCTGTAAAGTTTATAAACCAAAACAATGACCTGCCCAGCAAATAATCTCTACTGGTATAGTACTGGCACTTTCATCTTGGGAGGACTCAACAGCTGTCTGATTGGACTTAAGGTCCATTCAATAGGAGAGAATTCATGTATGGTACTATAACATGCCAAACACACATGGCTAGAGAAAAACTACTTTTGCGACATCCCTGAATCCACATGACTTCATATTATATTCTAAATATGTATCCTTATATTTACAGACGGGGAGGGTAACTCTTACCACTCATCAAAGAAGCTTATTTTTCAACAGATGGAGACTATCACAAAGTTCCACAACTTGCCAAATGCAAAGAATAAATGTCTGGGAGTTGCCTAGTCCTAAGTGATATGTCTGCAAAGGAACTTCTACACCTAAGGCTCAGGGAACATAGTTGGACAGTGGTATAGAGAATATTAATGCATCTTTCAACTCCCATCGGCAAAGTTTCCTCATACAACAAAAGGTGATTAACACAGAAAACCACAACTGGTCAAAATGTAGAGAATAAGAGACTTCAGAGAGAGGGCCTGTCCCTGGATAGGACTCCTATATTAAACATCTGCCACCAAGGGATCAGAGACTATTGGGCAAGAGATGGCAGAAAGACTTTAAAAGCCAGGGGTGGTAGATGACCACAACAAAACAGAGTTTTCCAGGTGTCTGGGAATTTGCTCATATGAACTTACAGCAATGGTGACAGCATGCATAAGACTCATGCAAACTCAAACCAGACAAAAACCCAGCAAAGAACTGGAGAAATGGATTAGAAGTCCCAACCTTAGCTGAGGAATTATTGGCAGCTGATTACTGCCAGGTGAAGGAGCGTTGGTCTTCTTTAAGGGAGTGATGCTAGACAGGCTGGCCAGGCTCCAGTGGATGACTCACAACTGAGGGACAACTGAAGAGCAAACTTGACTCCATAGGCCTTAACATACATGAAACGATGCATGAAAATGGGTGGGAGGGCCTATGGAGCAGGTGCAGATAGGGGAGGAGGTCTATATATGGCTAACATATGTTGTAGGGAATGCCCAAAAATTCGATGAAATATATTGTATGTAAAATAATGCTATTTTAAATAGTAAAAAATATTTTTTAAAAGTAAACTGTCATTTTAATTTGGGGCCAGAATTAGGTCAAAAGATCATCTTAAATGAGTCATTGGATAAGAGAATGATATCACCATGTCTAAATCAGAATATACCCAGAGTAAAGTGCAAATGTGGTAGACACCTAATGCAAGCTATGATTATGTAAAAAATACACCTCAGTAGCCCCTCAGTTATCTCAGTAAATAAGCTCAATAAATTCATTAGTTCCCCGGTAAATAATCAAACATTGGTTTGACATTAGAAACTCTAATAAGTATTGCTTAGCATCCCCAGGAAAAGAAGTCTCAAAACAGACAGAAAATTTATTTGTTAATGCTATTGTGTCTCATAATTATTTTACAAAAAAAAAAGAAAAGAAAATGAGAATGTAAAAGATGGTAAAAAGATATGGGAATGGCAATATTTTCCAAAATAGAAAAATGAGAAAGCCTAAGCAAGTTATGAAGGTCTGTGTATGTTTGTTATGATATATAAAGGATGAGATAAAAATAATATACACATAATCTTAAAATGTCTATGGTCATAGTGTAGTCAACTAGTTTAAGGAACAAAATATATATCTAGTCAAAGTTTATCTGAGAATATTTGATTTTTTTTACCCAAGCCTCATCTACATAGCACATGATAATTAAAATTACCAGACTGGTGGAACTAACCAGTCTAACATTCTTGTTAGAACTAACATTCTTGAAGGTTTAACAGCCATAGCTTGTGGCCTGTACTAATGTGGTCAGAGGAATTTAAAGGACGGTTTTAGCCCCTTGTCCTCCAGGGTTGACTAAATTCCAGGGGACTATGGAGCATGTCTCAAAATGTCCTGTAATTGTGGTGAGTCACCTGTCCTTTTGATCAGGGAGGACATGGAGACCCCATGAGATGGACTTGAACCAGTGTCCAGTCTACAAAGAGGAGGGTCAACTCAGAGGAAACATCTCATTCATGTTTCCAAGTGAAGCCAGCCACGGTCAAGTAGGACCTTTGACTTATCTTCACACAGATGGAACTGGTAAAATAAAGGAGCCAGGAACTCCTACCAAGCCCATGTGACCACTGATGAACAGATCCTCAAATGACCTTAAGTGTAAAAATAAATTGATTTATTTTGACCAACTGTATGGTCTTAAACACCCAAAAGGAAAGTATAACCAAAGTGTAAAGTCATCAGTATATTTCTTTAAGAGTTCAAGGGATTACACTTCCCAGACATTAGGCTTAGGTCTATATAAAAAGTTGTTTAGACAATTATTTCTCACTGATGATTTTGTTCCTAATCAGAATGTGCTGCTTAGATGTAAGACTTCAAATCTTGGTCTCCAATACTGTAGTGCCCACCTGTAGCTAAGGGATACAATCAGCTATTTTTCTAAAATGATGGATAAATTTGTTTTCTCCCCCTATCTAGAAGCCTTTGAGAGGGAACTGACACTGATTTTAACCATTCCAATAGCTATCAAAATACCTGGACTCTAGAGTCCAGCCTTGGAAAACAAAAGAAAAATGAGGAGGAACCCAATAGAGGGATGCTTTTGGAAGCCCTTGTCAAGAAATTCCAATGGATTCTGATGTGAACATGAATATTTGAAAATTGCCCTGTTCTTACATTTTCCTAGTTTCCTGTCTAGCTCTTGTGATGGTAATTACTCTTGCTTTACTTCTCCTTCACATCTCCTATTCATGATTCAAGGACTTTCTTTTCCCCTTAGAGCTAAGTTATTCAATTTGGGATTCTTTTATATAGACCCACTGAAGTGGTACTCCAATTTCCTCACCCTGCTTCCCTGTTCAGCATGGAAGATTCCAGAGTGATCTGCATCCTGATTCCCTATTGGCATTATGGGTAACCTCTTCAGAGGATGGTGTGATAAGAATAGGAGGTAGGAATTGTCTAGGCAGTTAGGGAAAAAAGACCCCAAAGAAAAGTAGCCACTTTCTTGGCTAAACTCACAATTTCCTTGGACCTCTTAGCAACCTACTCCATTCCAAAGGCCAAAAATGTCGAAAATATTTGGGAGCTTTTATCTAATCCTTAAAAGATTTTAGGGCTACCTCTTCAGAAAGGGGGATGTTAGAGTAGCCAAAAGCCCCACTAAAAATTAAACAAATCAAAGAAGAAGAAAGAGAACATGAAGTTATCAGAAAAAAGTGATGGGGAGATACGGGAGGAGTTGGAGGAGAGAGTGGGCATTGATTTGATCAAAACATCTTATATGCATGTATGAAATTCTCAATAAATTATTTAGTTTAAAAAATAGATAAATGTTCCATGTTGTCTTGGATTTGGGGGGATAAACAGAAAATTCTAAAGACTTCCAGAGAGAGGGAAAAGAACCCACAGAGGAACAAGAATCAGATTGAGCTCTTCAGCCCTAGGTTCCTACTTTCAAGTTCTTGGACACAACCAAGAACAACAGCAATAGCCTTCATTTGGGGGGGCATCTCATGGACTACCCTACCGAAGAAATTGAAAGGTGTTTCCCATTGCATGGCGCTCAAATTTTTGTTAGATAGCCTTCAGCTACATACATACCCTCATACGCACACCCATACACACACACACACACACACACACACACACACACACACACACACGTTATTTCTAAGAAAGCTTTATAAAATAGTACAGTTCCGTATGGCTTTTTTTCAGACATCCTTGGTATTATTTACCTCTCCTTACTCCCTTTCCCTCTGTATTGCTTTCCCTTCCCCTCTCACACACTTTGGACACAGGACTTGGGCAAGCTGAGCTAGTACTGACCTGGAATGTCTCCTCCCTGAGGACTGGCTCTCATAGTATGGAGAGGTGGTATGCAAGATACTGTTCTAAGGGAGAAAACTCAATCAGTAGTCCAACCCAGCTGTAAACCTACAAACCACAACAATAAGCATCACAGAAAAATATCTGTGGAATGTTTATCTTGGGATAACTAACAACTGTGTTAATCTGAGCCTGATACAGTAAATATACCCAAATACCCATGGCTGGAGAGGTCATAGACCTAGAGGAGAACCTATTACTGCCATTTACCCAAACCAGTAAACCAATACAATTTCTTCTATATTCTAAATATATGTCCTTGTATTCACAGATAAGTGTAGCTCTCAACACACATCAAAGAAACTTCTTTTTGCAACTGATAGAGACTACTGAAAAGTTCTACAGCTGGTCAAATACAGAGAGTGTCTGTGAGATGTCCATCCCTAAGTGACACATCAAGTGCAGAAATCAGGTGGGGGCACAAGGGGAGTTGAAGATAGGGGAAGGAATATAAATACGATCAAAATACATTGCATGAAATGTTCAAAATACAATTAAAAACTCAAAAAATAGATAAGTGTGAATAGAAGTGTATAGGATAAATCAACAGAAGAAAATTTCAGTATTTTATCATTTATCATTATTTAAATTTTATATTAAAATTTAAACCTGAATGCTAAAAGAACAAATCAATAATGTCATTGGGAATAAGTATTAGAAAATAAATCAAAATTTTCTGCTTAAAGAAAATGACTTCCTAGCAGAGTTTTCTGCTCTTCCCTTCACTTTTCCTCTAATGGTCATAAGAAACCCTACTGTTGACTGTCTCACTGTTGAAAGACCATAACTTCAGAGGCCTTGGATGAAGAGCCAAAGAGAACCACTTTCATATTTTTTATATATCTGAATCAGCAATCAATGAAATCACTATCCTAAACTTATAAACAAGTTAAATTTGAAAAGGTGCCCATTTTCTTCTCAGTGCCAGAGAAGCTGTAACATTCACTGTCCATGGTTTAGGCAGCAAGCCTTTGCCATTCCCTCTGACACCATCACATCCAGCACTCCATTTGATAAAAATGTCATTGGACATCTGTTTTCTTTTTGTAGCTGTGCACCTGTACTGACTCACTATTTGTAGAGAATTCAAAACAGTCTTCAGAGTTCAGATCCTCATGGTCTCAAGCAGAGTGGTTCATTCTAATATCAAGGGAAGTTGTAAATCAGGTGACAAAACATAGCTTGTAGAGTGGTGATTTGAGCACATACGAAACATTTGCACATCTCTACAAAAATATGCAGGACTCCTTATTTCTAAGATTCAAGAATCTCACCTAGAACTAGAATATGTCACAAATTATAGTGTGTCACATCACCAGAATCAATGGACACTTATATGTTGAAGTAAACACATCTACATTCTGGAATGCAAAATTACATACATTTAAAAGAATTATGTGTGTATATGTGTGGTGTGTGTGTGTGTGTGTGTGTGTGTGTGTGTGTTCACGTGGGGTGGGTGAAAATGTGCACACATACATGTGGAAGCCAGAGGCCAACCTAAGCTGTCATTCTTCAAACACTGTCCACTTTGTTTCCTGAGGCCCGGTGGGTAAGAAGGCTTGTCAGCACACCAGGGATCCTCCCACCTCTACCTCCCTGGTGCTGTTATTACAGTACGCACTACCATGCCCCAGGTTTTTGTGAAGGTTCTGGGGATTGGACTCGGGCCTTCATGCTCACGCAGCAAGCATACACCAACTGAGCTAGCTCCTCAGCCCTGTATACTTCTTCTCTAAAGTAAAATATAACAATTCAAAAAGGTTTGGAATAGTTTATAATAACTTTCTATAGATACTTCAAGCTAAAAACCACTCTAAAGACATTCATTCTTGTTGATTACTATAGGAAACATAGGGGAAAATTTGAAGCACTTCCCAAGTAAGAAATACAGTAAATGCTCTTCAAAGCGAGTCAGGGGAGGTGAGAGTTTTATGAGAATTGTATGCAAAATTCATTATGTAGCCAGTATCTAATACTCCTGAACGTTCAGGTTGATATGGTGCAAATATTCTTTATAGTTTAATAAAATATCTAGCTTAAGGTTTACATTTGAAGTTGCAACATCACATTCTCTGTCTTCTCGATCTTACTGCAGCTGGTTCGCTGATCGTCCTTACAAGTCCTCACAACACTTACTCTGGGTAAGTAGCGATGCTGTGTCATAATCCACAATCAATCACCATAAATAAAACAATTCTGCACAGATGTGACCTGAATATACATTTAGATTCTGTTAATTGCTCAAAACAGTGACAGAAAGGTTTCAAGGTCAGAGAAATCCACAGTGGATTTGTTCTTCAGAAAACACAGGCAGATCGTGCTGCTGCTGTTTATTACTGTAATTGCTCATTTGCAGACTTGCAGAGAACTTGCCACTCTGAGAACATTCCATCACCCACACCAACTGCTTTTTCCTGGGGTCACTTAAGGATAAAGCTCACCTGCTACAAAACTATAGAAATGTAGATATGGTCAATTCTAAGCACTCCTACAGACAAAGTGGAGGAGAAGGAACATAGAGTTTTAGATTCAGGTAAGCAGATATTGAAGCCTGGTGATGGATTCTTCTTGTTTATTATTTAGCCTAATGTCCTCATTTTTGTGATGTGATTCAATAACCAGCTTTAGATTCTGATTTCCAACAAGAAAAAATAGCATGGGCTGCTATCTCCTTCTCCAAAGATCTGTGATGAGTGAAGAATCTATTCAGAAAGACCTTTACAAACTTGGAAAATAGCAGAAAATATTCCGAAAAATGCTCAGAAAGTGGAAGGGGTATTTGTGCAGGTTAGAATTGGGGGCTCCAGCATATACTAGGACCTGTCATTGGAACCAGGAAACAGAAATTAAGAACAGATCTTGAGACTATCTCTTTCCTTGTAGCTATCAGATCTTTCTCCTTGGGGTCAGATGTGCAAAAGCTTTTAAAGACAGGAGCTGAAATGGTACATTACAATCTAGGGGGTGTCTTTATATCACAGAGGCGGCGTAAAGAAGGAAAGACTTGCTCAAGTAGCTATTGAACTGTGGTTTTCAATTGCTTTTCTCATTAGAGCTTTCCCTCTCTTCTTTTGAACTCACTGATATTACACAAGCTACAGGCATTCCAGTTCCCTTTCTCTAAGTGTGGATCTTAAGGACAAATGGGGAAATAATCAAAAGAAAGCAGTAGAGAACAGGTGCCATCAGAGGAGAAATATTAAAGAAAATGGAACCCAAAATGATAATAAGCATAATAAATGTAATGTTGATGTTACAGAATTAATAGAAATCATATAAGCTGTATAATTGAAAGTATTAGGAAAAGAAGGGAAGGAAAAAATAAGAAATGAAAGAAGAAAGAAGGAAAGAAAGAAAGAGAAAAAGAAAGAAAGAAAGAAAGAAAGAAAGAAAGAAAGAAAGAAAGAAAGAAAGAAAGAAAGAGGAAAGAGGAAAAGATGGGGGAGTTATGGAGAGAGGAAAGAAAGGGAGGGGAAGGGAGGAGAGGGAGAAGAGTGGAAGGAAGACGGGAGGGAGGAAGGAAAGAGGGAGAGGGAGAGAGGGGACAAAGAGGGAGGGAGAGAAAAAATCCTTACTGGAAAAATTCATCATGTCAAACAAGAAATACAAAAAGGCATTTTTGTTTGTTTATTTCTTGAGAAAGGATCTTTCCATGTAGTTCAAGAATCGGTACTCCCAAGAGCTGGATTACAGACATGCATCATCATAACACCTGGGAAAGAAAAGTGCTTTATGTGAAAAAATGAAAATAAAAGGTAAATATAAAATTCTTAAAGCTCTGGAGAGAACGAAGCTACTACATTCAAAGGAAACCATAACAATGACTTCAGAGTCATTCAGTAGCAATAGTGGAGGCAAACACTCAAGTGATCTTTTAAAAAATTAAGGAAAATAAATTTGAATATAAACTCCTACATCCAGACAAATTGCTGTATAAATATAGGAACACAGTAATCCCTCTGTATTATATGTGTGCTCACATATATTCTCCATGGCCCAAACAAACTTCAGAAATTTTGATATGTTATGTTTCATTAAAAATTTATAGCAAAGCTGGGCATGGTAGCACACGCCTTTAAGCCCAGCACTTGGGAGGCAGAGGCAGGCAGATCTTTGTGAGTTCGAGGCCAGCCTGGTCTACATAGTGAGTTCCAGGTCAGCTGGACTACAAGGAGACCCTGTCTCAAAAAACACAAAAACAAAACAAAACAAAAAAAAGTTAATAGCAAATATTAAAATAAAAGGAATCTGGTTGCAATAGTGATTTCCAGGCCAGCTGGGGCTGCCTCAAAAAAAAAAATTCATTTTTTAAAAAATGGAGAAAGAAATTAAGGAGATATTAAAGTGGAACCACCATGACATTCAGTTGGGTCTCCCCATTCTTGTGAATCTTGATGTAACAGTTCTATTTTTTCTTTTCTTTTTTCTATCTTTTGGGTGCTGGCCAGAACCTGAATGAGCTTTTTCTTTTTTTAATTTTTTCCTCAATGTATATTTTTATTGAATTTTTGTGCATTTTGTACAATACATCTTAATCATATTTAGTCCCTCTATAGCCTCCAGTAGCCTCCCCAAACTGGATTTCATGAATTTTGTCATATACAGTAAGGCTTAGCAAGTCAAGCTTGTGCATCCAGATGTCCCTGGATCAAAGTTTGTCTATGAATCAAAGTTCATCCACTGGAATCAGCCTATAGTCAGCCTATCTAGAGTCACACCCTTAAAGAAGATCAAGTCTCCCTCAATGAGTAGTTACCAGATGCCAATGTTTTTCAGCTAGAGTTGAGGCCTGCTGCCCATTTCCACAGTTTTATGATGGGTTTTTGCCTGATTGAGATCACATGGATCTTGTGCATGCCAACGCCACTGCTGTAAGTTCATATGAGCATGTTTCCAGGGACCTGGAAGATTCTTTTCTTACAATCATGCACCAACCCTGGCTCTTACAATCTTTCCACCCACTCTTCTGCAGTGATCCCTGAACCATGAATGGGTGATATTTAATATAGGAGTCCTATCCAGGCACACGCACTCTGAAAATTCTCATTCTCTGCACTTTGGCTGGTTTTGGCCTTCTGTGTGCTTTGCCCTCTGATGTATGAGGAAGCTTTGCTGATGAGAGTTGAGGGATGCATTAGTATTCTCTCCCTGCTCCATGAGCCTTGGGTGTAGAGGTTTCATTGTAGATGTATCACTTAGCTTTTTCAGAAACGCTGGGCTTCCTTCTCTTTCTCTAAAGTCTCGTCCCAGCCATGTGGTTGCCTGCTGCTGTGTGTCTGGCCTCCATCCCAGTACCTCCAGCTGTGTGTGTTTTGTTTTGTGTCTTCCCCTCCCCTCCATTCTTCCCCTCTGGGCAGGTGCTGAGACTTGCAGCTTGCCTTCCCGGGATTGCTTTCTTTTTTTTTTTTTTTTTTAAGGTTTTATTTATTTATTTTTTTAATAACCACGTACTTAGAAGAAGTATTTCATTACCTCAGCATTGACATGTTCAATAACAATTTTCTGAGCTAAGCTTCATCTCTTACAAAATTGGCTGTATATTTTTAGGGTTACAGTTGAATTGTCCTCAATTTTCAAAAAAAAAAAAAGCAAGAAGATCTATGGCTCTATGTATAATCAAAATTAAATTTAATATGGTAACAAATATAGCTGTTTTAAAATACAAAAAGAAAAGGTATATCCATAATAATACAGAATTTAAATTCTATGTAGTTTTAACTAATTAAGATTTGAGGAAGGGAGAAATTTTGTTAAAAAAAAACTTTTGTCTTATTAGGATTAAAAATTATACATCAATTCTTACCAAAAGAAGAAAAGTAAGAGGAAGGAGATGGAGCAAAGAAAGAAACGTCTGAGTGACTGAAACAATGAGCAAATGTAATAAAGGGAAATTAAAACATTAATATTTACAATGAATATGAGGATTAGTTCAGTAGCCAAAACCTGGGAATTGTGAAATTGAATTTTCTAAATCTTTGCAAAAGTGATAAAGATATATAAAGAGTGAAAATAAATGGGTAAAAATAAGAGACACTAGCCACATTCTAAGGACAAAAACATAATGCTAAAATACATTAATTTTAGCCTCAAAAGAGACCTTACATTAAAAAAAAATCACTTGAGAAAGAGGTCTCTACATATTGATTTAAAATTTTTCCACTCACAAAGATGAAGGATATAAGCTTTTGAATATGTACTCAACTTAATTTTTTGTATATCAAGCAATAAACTTATAGAACAGCTATAAATAGACAAATCTTTGATCAGAGTGGGAGATTTGTCAGTTAGTAAATTAGTAAGACCCGTGTGTGTGTGTGTGTGTGTGTGTGTGTATGTGTGTGTGTGAATAATAATCAAGGAACAGGTCCCATAGTTAAGAGGGAGTGGGATGGCTGTGGGAGGAGTTGGGAGAGGGAAGGGTAGGGTGATGTGTGTGTGTGTGTGTGTGTGTGTGTGTGTGTGTGTGTGTATGTGATGCTCATGTATGAAATTCTCAAAAAACAAAAAAAATTAAAAATGGAGGAACATAAGCAAGCATGTGGTGGATCTAAATACAGTGAAGAAACTAGACCAGTATACATGGACATCTGTAAGTGCTAAACTTGGGAGGATGCAGTGGCATGTGCCTGTCATCATGGAACTCTAAAGTTTGAGGTAGGAGAATCAGATTTTGAGACCAGCTTGGGCTACATAACAAATTTCAGGCCTGTCTACGCTCAAAAAGAAAAGTGGAGGAGTGGAGAACAGAGGCGAGTGGCGTGGAGGGAGGGGGAGGAGAAAAGAAGAGGAAGGGGGTGGGAGGAAGGAAGGAGGAAGAAAAGAAGGACGGGAGGGAGGGATGGAGGGAGGGACGGAGGGACGGAGGGACAGAGGGACGGAGGGACGGAGGAAAGAGAAAGTAAGTTTCCCAAATTGGGGTTTTTTAACTTTATGATTGTATGGCAGTGCACCTATGCATCAATTATGTTTTCACTTTCAGTTTAGTAGTCAATAAATTACATAATATACTTATATTTTGGATGTTGGATGTCCCCAAAGGCCTGTATGTTAAAGTCTTACTCTTCAGACCATGTTGGAAGATGGGGAAGTGATGGAAAGTCAGGAGTGGGCCAAGGAGATGGCTCAAGGTCAGTGAGAGTTTTCTCTCAAAGAAGACTGCAGACTCCAGCACTTTGTCTAGCTCTCTTTTTTTTTACCTAGGCATGAGGTGAAGAGAGTCTGTCATGATGTACAATGCCAGTACAGGCTCAAAGCAACAGGACCAAGCGGTCATGATTTGAACTTCCAAAACTGTGACCTAAAATAAGTCTTTTCTCTTAACTTGACTAGCTCAAGCACTTGTTATAGTCATGATGAGCTAACATCGACATGTGACACTTTCCTATAGAAGGCCTCTTGTGCAGATGATACTGCCTAACTGTAGACCAATGTAAATGTTCTGATCATGTTCAAAGTAAACCTAGTTAACTTTCATATTCAGTAAGTTTGTTGTATTAAACTAATTACTATCTTAAATTATGATATTTTCAAATTATAATGGGTTTTCCAGGATATAAATAAGTTAAGAAATATCTCTACTTGAAGAAAAATTGTTTCTCAAGAAAACAGTTACATCACAAAAATACAAATCTTGTATTAGAACAAATGACAGAGCACTACAGATTTCAAAGAAAGGTACAATAGAGACTACCAGTTTCCTGATGATAGGTGGTTCAGGGGAGAATGTTTGCATTGCTTGTCACAATCCTGTGTTTGATCCTTAGCAACCTCACAAAAAAGTAAAGTCTCTCCATACATTTAGAAATTCAACAACATTTTTAAAAATCTTAGTTCATAAGAAGATATCCTATATAATTGCTTAATGCTGAAAACTACATTTCTGAGTTTATGGCTATACCTAAAGTCCCAAAGTAGTGTTTGAGGAAAATCTACCTCATTATGCACTTACATTAGAAAAGAATAAAATCTAAACATGAAGAAGATAATTACACAAGTTAAGAAATTTGGAAGAACAAAAAAAAAAAATCCAAGGAAATTAGAAGTAAAAAGATAAGATGGGCCTTTGTACATAAGATATGATTAAAAGATCAATAAAGATACAAATTGAGTTTTTAAAAAGATTAATTAAGTTGAATAAGTTTTTAAGAACTTAATTGAGAAAAGGAAAAAAACAGCAAAAAAAATTAAGACAGCCACTCTTAAACAGCTACGTTCCTTATATTTCTAAATATATGGCATTCAGCAAAATAAAACATAGAGTCATCAGGAAGGTCAGTGGTGGCCAGAAGTTCAGAAGAATGTAGGAAGGAGAGTGAGCAGAGGAAGAAAAGGGCATTTTTAGAGGAAACATTTCTGAAAGCTGCTGTAATGATAAGTACATAACACTATAACTTTGCAAAAAAAAAAAAAAAAACCTAAAACTTTGTAAGAAAATTGAATATATACTATATCCTTTGTTTATAAAAGTATGTCAATATTTGCTCATTGGCTATAACAAATATAACTAAATCAGCATAAGTTGTCAGTTACAGAATTCAATAGTTATTTTCCAGGTGCTGTGACCAAAACCCTGTCAAGAAGCAGTTGAAGGAAGGAAGGATTTATCATGATTCAAAGGTTAAGGTTATATCAACCATTTTGGAGAAGGCAAAGCCGGGTTCATGGTGGTGAGGATTTGTGACTGAGAGTCCTCATATATCAGTAAACCAGGAAGCAGAGAAGAAAACAACATCCAGAACTGAGGTTGTACTGTAGTCCCTCAATGACCCACTTCATCTGGCTAGGCTTCTTAAAGGTTCTATAGCCTCACACAGCATCACCAGCTGGGGACCAAGTGTTGGAACACATGACCTAATTTGGGATATTTGATGCTAAAATCATAACATTACACCCCAGGGCCCCAAAGTTCTACAGCTACAGAACTTCAAAAGGTTCATAGTCTCTTCTGACACTCAAGGCAAACTCTTAGCTGTGAGTGCTGGCAGAGACAGGACCTCCCTGTAGCCCCAGTTGGCCTGGTACATGCCGTGTAGATCAGGCTGGCCTCGATCTCGTAGAGATCTGTCTGCCTTTGCCTCCCAAATGCTGGGACTAAAGGCATGTGCCACCACCCCCAGCAACAAAATAATTTTTTTAAGTTAAATACTTTCTATATAAAATAGCACGGGGAAAATGTCCCCATCCCAAAATGGAAGCAAAGGAGGATGGCCACTGGTTAAGTGCCCGGTTTTAAAATGTTTCTATTGTTCTCCAAAGTTCCCTTTACCAGTTCTAAATCAGTGACCACTTAACCCCAAAAGCTAAATAAAAATGACCACAGATATGCTTGTATCATGTGAGTATTTAATGTACCCAGAATCATACAATGTTCTGTCTGTCTTTTGTACCTGTCCTCTTTCTTTAACTTAATCTTAAATGTTTATTCATATTATTTTTAAAAAGTCCAAGAAAACAACACCACTACAACAAAATAACAGATGTAATACACATTGTTCAATGACAACTCTTAATACTATCCATCTCAATTCCTCAATAAAAAGACACAGTCTAAAAGGTTAGAAAACAGGATCCACCATCTTGCTGTCTCCAAGAAACACACCTCACCACCAGTAGGTATTCTAAGTAAATGGAACAAAGAAATAAGTAAGTTTAGCTATGCTAATATCTGAAAAAATATATTTTAAACCAAAACTAGTCAGAAGAGATTAAAAATGATACTTCATACTCATTAAAGGAGTAATCCACCAAGAAGACATTACATTTTAAACACTTATGCACCAAACACAAGGGTACCCAAGTTCATAAAAGACCTATTAAACCTAAAATTACATGTTGGCTCTACCACAGTGATATTGGATTACTTCAACACCCCTCTCACCAGTAGCCAAATCATCCATTCAAAAACTAATAAGAGAAATTCTGGACTCAAATGACATTATGAATCACATGGATCTAGCAGACACAGACCTAGAAAACATCTATAGAACATTCCATCCAAAAAGTAAAGAATATTTTCATTTTTTCTCAGCAGCCCGTGGAACTTTCTCCAGAACTGACCACATATTAGGACACAAGGCAAGTCTCAACAAATATAAGAAAATTGAATTTGCATATTGCATTATATCTAACCACAAAGGAATAAAGCTAGATATGAACAGCAACAGTAAGTACACAAACCCATCAAAACTAAACAACACACTACTGACACACTCAGACATAAATGGGAAATCTAGACTATCCCTCCAAGAATCAGGGAGTATAGTGGAAGGACTAGAAAGAATACAAAGCTAGAGGTAAATGGTGTGGAATGCTGATTTCAAGGCTGTTGCATATTTGAATTCACAGCAACTGTGATTACCTGCCCGAGACTGAGCCTGCCAAGTTCTTGTCATGGAGGGAGGAGGGGCTCATAGATCCCTATCCTTCCCTGAGAATATGTACGCAGTTAATGGCTGATGGGAGAGGGAGAGATATTTTCAGTGGTGTAGCCAATGGAAAGATGTCCATTCTTCTGTAAACAAGACCTCACTCAGGCTAAGTGATCCTAAGGAAACTCATTGAACCACCAAAATAAATAAATAAATGTAATTAAATACATAAAAGTAGAAAGGGAGTTAGTTGGGAAGAAGGAGGAGATCAGCAGAAATTAGAGGGGACAAGAGAGGTAATGGGGGTGACTACGATCAAAGGATACTGTGTATAAGTATGAAAAATGTCACAGCAAAACCCATTGTTATGTACAATTAATATCTGCTAATAAAAGCCTTAAAACGTAACAAAATCCTGACCAAAGTAATTTTGGAAAACCTGACATTAGAGTGAAAGATTGCTCTACCTCAGATAGCCTCGCTGTCACCAGCAGCTCCTGTCAGGCACAGGCTCTACTCCTGACACTGCTGCTACATAGCTACAAAATGACCAGAACACCATGGGGACAGAGATACCCCTCTGTACATCTCTCACATATTTATCTGAAGGTATATATGCACACGTAGGAAACTCTGCAGCAGGCCATATTATAGTGTGGGATGTATGAACATAAGACCACTTATAGCTGTTAGGATTTTAATTTTTATCTCATTTTGAGCTCAGAGACTAGAGAGAAAATTGTGATAGGACAGATGTTTTAGTTGTTTTAAAAAACACTGCCATTGATAAGGGTATAAATAAGATCCTGGTGTGAGTAAAAATTGGAATTACCTGCCTATTAGTAGTAATGAGATTCACTGAAACTCCAAACACTTAAGCTCTTTGGTCATTAATAGAAGGCAGAGCATAAGTTAACTTACTAGAGAAACTAGGGGAACGAGAATGTGCTTAGTTAAGAAAGACAGTAAAGTTTCTACCACTTTGAACATAACAAAACGTGCAGACATCAAGAACGGTTCATGGGAACTAGAGCAATGACTCAGCAGTTAAGAGCATTTGCTGGTCTTACAGAGGACCTGGGTTTAGTTCCTAGCACCCATGTCAGGTGGCTTACAACTGTCTGTAACCCCAGTTCCAGGGAGCCCAAAGTCATTTTTTGACCTCCACAAGAACCTTCATGCACACGGTGCACATACAAGCAGTCACACACACACATACACATAAATAAAAATAAATTTCAGAAAAGAATAGCCATAGGCTGGGAATTCAGTTCAGTGGTGGGCACTTGCCTAACATGCACAAAGTTCTGGGTATGACTCCTAGCAGAAAGGAAGAAAGGAAGAAAGGAAGAAAGAAAGGAAGGGGGAGGGGGGAGGGAGGTAGGGAGGGAAGAACAAAGGAAGAAAAGAAGAAAGGTACAAAGGAAGGGAAGAAAAGGAAAAAGAAAGAGGAGGAGGAGCAGGAGAGAGAGAGAGAGAGAGAGCGAGAGAGAGAGAGAGCCCTACTGATTCTACAAGCCATTTTGACTAGATAGAAAACACACTGGTGAAAGTATAAGACAACTGTTTCTCAGTCCCATACAGTCTCTCTTGCCACCTGACATTTTGTCTTGACCTTCACCCCAACTGTACCTCTGTAGTCCTTTATTGCTGTGCTAGTTTTTTTCACCTTGACACAAGCTAGAGTTATCTGGGAGGAGGTAATTGAAGAATTGCCTCCATTTGAATTGCCCCTGGCCATGTCTTTGAGGCATTTTCATAATTTCTAATTGATGTGGGAGAGCCTATCCCAATCCCACTGTTGGAAGTGCCATCCCTCAGGTGGCCTGAGCTGTAGAAGAGAAGTAGCTGAGCAGGCCAGTAAACAAGCCAACAGGCAGCATTCCTCCCTGGCGTCTGCTCCAGTTCCTGCCTCCAGGTTCTTACCCTGGGTTCCTGCCCTAACTTCCCTGAGTGATGGATCTGAGAGTTGTAAGACAAATGAAACCCTTTCCTCTCCAAGTTGGTTTTCATTAGGGCTTTATCAAAGCAAAAGGAACCAAACTAGAACAGAAATAGGTACCAGAGAGTGGAGTAGTTCCATGATGGACCTGATCACATGGGTTTGGGGACGATTGTGGAAGGATTTTGGAGTTAGGGGCCTGAAAAACCATTAAGTGCTCATGGCTTAGGGAATTTGGAAGATAAGGGTGTTGAGAGATAGAGCTGAAAGCCACATAGGAAGGAACAGACAGGGAAAACCTCCCTTCAAGTTATCGACCAGGGTAGCCCAAGTGACTTCTAAAATTACACAGACTATTGCCACAGCCTTGATTATCTCCCAGAACTTGAACTATTACTGAAGATAATACATACTTCAGACACAGGACTTGGAGAAAAGGAGCTGGAACTTGATCAGGAAAGCTCCTCTCGGAAGATTACCTCATAGTTTTTGAGGACACTGCAAGCTGCTAAGGGAGAAAATGGTCCAACCCCAGCTCCAAAGCCGAATAACCACAACAATGACTGGCAACGCCCCTTTTCTGGGGTTCACTGGGCCCATCTATAAATTCTAGACCTCCCCCAACCCTGATGACCAACCTCTTTAATGAGCAACCCTCGGTCTGTTGAAAGTCAGATTCCGGATTCTGTTTCTACTTCTGGTTATACGCTCTTCTCATCTGAAATCCTAACAGTTGCTGACAGGAGATGATTTTCTTCCGTCGTGTAGCCACTGGTAAAGCGCACGTTCTTATAAATAACATCTCTCCCATGCTCCTATAAGCAACCCCACTGAAATTCAATGGGTCAAAAAAGAAAAAAGATGTGAAAGTAGAAGGAGAACTAGTTGGAAAGAGGAAGGGCATTAGTGGGAGGGGACGAGAGATATATAATATATGCCTTCATGAAAATATCAAAATGATACCCAGTATTATGTATAGTACATGCTAATAAAAATTTAAGTCAATAAAATGTTGTAGTTAACCTGGTATATAAAAATATTAGTCACTCAACATGCATCGTTATGCACATTTCAGATGCTCAGTGGCAACAAATGGCTATCAAGTGCCACATTAGACAATGTAAGTCTAAGACATTTCTCTTTTCCCTTCTTCATTGTCTTCCTGTTTCTACTAGAATTTTCCATAGATGTCATCTCTACCTAAAGCGCCTCGCCTCCCCTTTCATATCCAGCCCCAAAGTTTTCACTATTCTCTGTTGCACCAGCTACCTCCAGATTCTGTCACCCCATGCATTCCAGAGCACTCGGCACTTACTTTCTTCACCACAGTACATAGAAGGGATTTTTTTCTCTTAAAATGCTCAGCATCTGGCATGCTCTTTGACACATGGCAGACGCAATGGACATCATGTTAGCCCACCTGGCTTTCTCCTTTACTATGCCTTCTCACCTGGTCCATGTGACTCCTACACTGTAGAGTTTATTTTCAGAACAGGGGGTGAAAACTAAGTGTAAGCCAGTCAGGCACAGATGATACCTTCCTGGGGATTCTTATTGGTCCTACATTGTCATGAGACTTAAGTTGGTCCAATCAGACTAAAAGGGAAGAAGTCATGATAGAATTATGGCAAAGGCTCTTTTTTCTTCTTCCCAGTATGTAACCGAGAAAGAATGCTGCTCATCCCGCCACTGCAGGCTTCATTACAAGGAGCACTCCAACAGAGCAGTGAGCAAGACAGAAGGGGCTATTAAGTAGCTCAGCAGTAAGCTCTGTACTGCATCTAGATTTGAGAGCTTATGAGATGATAAATTTTTCCTAATTTGCAAAGCTAGTTTGAATTCATGTTTTATTGCTTGTAGGAAACTCATCTTTTAAGCTTGGATTAAATAAATGCTTATTATGTGACAGGCATTGTCTTAGGCATTTTAAAGATAACATCACCAGGGCTGGGGAGATGGCTCAGAAGTTAAGAACACCCGATGTTCTTGCAGAAGACCTGAATTCAAGTCCCAGCACCACATGGCAGCTAACAACTGTCCGTAACTCCAGTCCCAGGGGATTCAACAGCCTCTTCTGACCTCTGAAGGCATTCCATGACACAGATGCACTTACCTACATGCAGGCAATACACACGTACATATAAAAATAATATTTTTAAAAAATATTGAATTTATATTAAAAAATCCCCTTAATAACTCATGGAAGCTTGGTGTGTTTAGTGTCTCTTACATTTCATTTCTAATTTTGTTAAAACTAATTTTCAGAGACAAATTCCTTCTGTACTAATTGGACAGTTTTGTTTTCTTTTTTTTTTCCTTTCTTTCTTTTTGCCATCTCCAGTTCAGAAAGCCTTCTTGGTATCTGTCTTTAGACTATCACGGAGAAGGGACTGTGGTGTGTTCCCATTCTTCACCTTTCTACCTGTGAGTGTCTACTGTTAATAAATGCTGCCTAATTCATAAGCACCTAGAGTTCTCGGGGAGACAGCTTGTGTTTTCACTCTGTACATCAAGGAGATCCAATTGTGACAGAGAGGACTTTGCATTGCTCAGAGAAACCAGGGCTTGATGGGTGGAATATGATGTTGTCTTTAAGGAGATGATGGAGAGTTCTGTGTAGATAAATATGGAGCACACATACATGTTCACAAATATAGATGACATACATGTTCACAAACATACATGACACACATACATGTTCATAAAATCCCATTCTATTCCCTTCTCCCTGAGCTCCTTACTCACAGTAAGTTAGAAGCTGTGTGGCTCACTCTGGCGCATGAGAGCTGATGCGACAGAACCACACCAAGTCTGGCCTTGGTAACAATTCTGCATGATTGTTAATATTTTCCCATGAAGTTACATGATTGTTAATATTTTCCCATGAACTTACACTGGAAATGGAGGCATCACAGATAACAAAAATTAAGAATCCTATGCCATCCACTTCTTGGAGAAAAGCCCCACCTCCATCAGACTGAAACATGAACAGAAAGCTGTCTTATTCTAGTAAGCCATTAAGATTTTAAAGTGTTTTCCTACAGCGGCTACTGTTGCTTACTCTGAATACAGCAGCATTCGATAAATGCTGCTTAAATGAGTATTGCCCGATATCACCCATCATTTAAATAGTGACTTCTGCACAGCAAAGGAAAGCAAATGACCTGAATTATAACTTAAGATTATATATCTACTGCTCCACAAGGAAGTCTACAGCACCTATATCCGAGATTATTCACTCCTAAATGCTAAGCTTTCAGCACACACCTGACACAAATATATGTGCTTAATAAACAACGATTGCAGCTTTTACTAAAATGGAATCCACAGTTAAGCCAATATTGGGAGTGGTGTAGAGTCACTCTAGTACCTGATATTATAAAGAGATACATATTTTATAGAACTAGAACTGATTTCTTTTTGTCTTCATATTTTTCATAGTCTTTCGGCCTATACCAATTACTATATTATAATCAGAAAAAGTTAATCTTCAGAAATTATAAATGAATGCTAGACATTTAGAAGAAAGCAAAACATAGCATCAAAATAAGATTGAACTAAGAAAAGTAAACACTAGAGAAGTCAAGTGATATATTCTGATGCTATAATAATGGCTACTGTGAGAAATTCTATCAGGAAACAATTCAAGCAAATGCATACAATTACGAGAAAAATCAGCATGGTATTTGTCTTCTTTCCGTTTATAGCAAAAGTAAAATGATCTGAACTATTTTAAAAGCTTCTGGAAAATCAGTTTCTATCACCTAAAATACAAGCACACGATTTAATACTATGATCCTTATGTACTAGCATAAAACACATAGTGCCTTTTACCCCCAAACAAGAATTAAAGAAAACAGTCATTGCTTCTAGATGTGGAAGATGAGTGTGGAGTGATGGTGAAGGAGAGATGAAAACCCAGAGAGATCAAGGAATCTGGCAGAGTGGGCCTAATGTACTTTGTTTTAGCATCCTATTCAACCACTCAGCATCTTATCCCCTATAGAGCATTTATCTTTAAATTTTGTGGAAGGAGTGTAAATTATACATAGGAATTAATTAATTTAATGCTTCAGTATCACTCATTCAGACTGTATCTCTTAAAGTCATGACATCCCTAAGAGGCAAATTTGTAGATTAGCTTATTGATTAAATGTGGGGAGAGTGAGAGACATAGAGTGGGGACCTACTGTCAGGGTTTAACATGAACAACTGGATAACTAATGGTGCCATTTATTGTGGTAGGACACATACTCTAATGTGTACTGGAATCACCTGAAAAGCATTTAACTATTTCAGAACCCTAGTCCACTCCCTCAAATTCTCACAGAGTAGATCTAGGGGAAGAAGTCAAGTTTGCATAGGACTTCTGTGTGCTGTCAACATTGGACATTTGAGACACAAATCAGACTCTTATAACTATATATATTTATACATATTTTATATATATGAGAGTACATTAAATTGTGGGGTGGGCAATGGGAAGAGATGTGGTAGGGAGAGGATCTAAATACCATCAAACTATATTATATGAAATTGCAACACATAAAAAAAAAAAAACAATAAAATTTTTTTAAAAGTTTAGAAAGGGGCTCAGTGGTTAAGAACACTGGTTTTTCTTGCAGAAGACCCGGGTTTGAATCCCAGCACCCACATGGCAGCTAACAACCATCTGTAACTCCAGTCCCAGGGGATCCGACACCTTCTTCTGACCTCCACGGGTATAGTACAACATGGGTGCACTTACTACATGCAGGCAATACATGCTTACACATAAAATAAAAAAATTAATTTAAAAATTCAGTTTAAAAAAGTCCAGGGATTTGAATATTTCTAAAAGCATCCTGGATGATTCTGGTGTAAGTCAACAGAAAACTACCTTCCAGGGTGTTTATAAACAGAAGGAAGAGAGGACAACCCCATGTGGGGAAGACCTGTGCTCTTCTTGGTGTTGTGGCCATATACCTGAGAAGAAGAAGTGAAAGGGAGGGAGGTTTACTGTGGTTCAGTATTTGAGGAGACATAGTCAATCAAGGTGGGGAAGGGACAGGGTGAAGAGTGAGGCAGCTAGTCACATGGCATCCACAGTCAGGAAGCAAAGAGCAATGGATGCTGGTGCCCAACTCACTTTCTCCTTTTTATTCTAGGATCTCAGAGCTTGGGTTCATGCTGCCCACATTTAGGGTAGATCTTTCCAGTTAAACCACTCTGGAAACACTCTTACAGATATGCCTAGGGGTTTATCTGTGAAGATTATCTGTTGAGGATGAATCATCACAGACCCTAACTGTGACCTCTTCTGCTGCTGTCAATCTGACCCATTTCTTTTCTTGTCTATCTCTAAGCCAAGAGTGGAAGGTGATAGCTGAGAATTACACAATCAGGACATTAAAACAACCACAGTGGAAGGACCTCGAGGACTCTAAGAACTATGTGAGCTCAAAGAGATGAAACCTGAAACACAATCTTGAAAATAAAGGAAGCAGCAGGTGGATTAGACCTAAAATAGAACACAAACTGCCTGTAGTCATGTGAGCAATGTCAATAGCCATTCTCAGATACCTTTATATCTGCTCCACATAGTTTATAATGCTTTCTGTTCACTGAATTTCTAGTATAATCTCATACTTAGAGAGTCTTTGCCCGTTTTCTTCAGTTATCACAGAATAGCACAGACTGGGTGATTTATAAAGTCTAGAAGGTTATTTTGCCCACAGTTCAGAGGTTAGGAAGTCTATGAGCATGACCCTGACATATTGTAAGAGTCTTTGTGCTATGTGATTCCATAGAAGAAGACAGAAATGTGTTACAGAAAAATCTTAGCAAAACTCATCATTTTATGGGGAACCTAGTCTTGTGATAAGGGCCTTAATCCATTCATGAAAGCAGAACACTCAAGGCCTCATATGGGTTCGACTTCTTAGTTGTTACAATGGCACTTAAGTTTCAGTCTGATTTTGGAGGGAACATTCAAATCATAATACTCAAAGCAAACGGCAGTGCTGTGAGGAAGAGAGGAGAAGGGGCACACAGATGTAAAATGCAGTGATGAGCATCCCTGTGATGGTGGCTAGCAGATAAGGCAAGAGCTTACAAGAGGTTTGATGGGAACCTCAACAGAGAAAGTAGAATGGAGCTCAGTTAAATTAACTCAGCCTTTGGCACAGTAGAAAGCAGACATTTTAGGAGTTCTGAGAGATAAAGATTCCTCATTGCATTTAAACATTTGAAGATAGTATCCTTGAAGGAACTATAAAATATCATCTTTAAATATCCTTGTGGGTGCAAAACACTCTTTAATTTCCATAAAAGTATAACTTTGGCAATTTTCTGAATCTGAAGGAGTGCTAAAAAGATATAGAAGCTTCATAGAAGGTGGTTATCTTCTTTCTTTAGGACAGGAGAAAAATTGAGCCAATTATGAGATACTATTAATAGGCAGAATATAGAACAATTTTGAATCAAATTCAAAGAATATAGCTACAACATCTTCATCCTTAGTGATTTCTTACCAGTTTTTCTTCTAATGGCTCTGATACAATTCCGTTCCTTTTGGTGCTATGGATGTTTCATTAACATACCACTGCTTTTATTGAATTTTAAAACCAAAAAGGTGAGGTTGAGTAGTATCCAGGAAAAAGCAATGTACTATTTCACCTCAGTAGCAACTTGGTGCCTATTTCTATCTATGTTGAATATATCCTTGTACCAAAGTTCTATTTTCAAAATCTTACATTTCAGTTGTTCTTCACCAAATTCAAGAGACTAAATAACAGATCCTTCCCCTTTTAAAAGTGAAGAAAATAAGGGCTAGAGAGGACCTGAGTTTGAGTCCAGAATTCATGTTGGGCAGCTCACAACCACCTGTAACTCCAGCTCCACATGATCCAACTCCCTCTTCTGGCCTCCACAGATAACTGCACTATTTACACATACCCACATATAGATACATAGGCATACACATAATTAAGAATAAAAATAAATCTTTTCAAAAAATGACCCAAAATGTGTACATTTATTTTGCTAAAGTATATGTCAAGTCATAGACTTAAATAATAATACAGATAAATGGTTGTAATTTCCTGATACCCCTGAAAGACCATGAAATTGATGTTTTAATAAATTTATTTTTATTATTATTTTATGTGTCTGTGTGTACTGCCTGCATGTAGGTAAGTGCACCCATGTCATGCAATGCCCACAGAGGACAGAAGAGGCTGTCAGATCCCCTGGAACTGGAGTTACAGACAGTTACTAGCTGCCATGTGGGTGCTGGGATTCAAACCCAGGTCTTCTGCAAGAACAGACAGGGTTCGTAACCTCTGAGCCAACTCTCCATCTCCAAAGTTTAAATGGGATAAAAATACCCAGGTTCATTAAGAACAGGTTTCATGGGCTGGAGCAATGACTCAGAGGTTAAGACCACTGGCTGTTCTTGCAGAAGACCTGGATTCAAATCCCAGCACCCACATGGCAGCTAACAACTGTCCATAAATGCAGTTCCAGGAGATCCAACAGCCTCTGCTGTCCTTCTTGGGTATTGCATGACATGGGTGTACTTACCTACATGCAGACAATACATGCATACACACAAAATAAAAATAATAAATAAAATATTTTTTTAAAAAGGACAGGTTGTGTGTAATTACTTACTGTGTCTGGCATTCATACTTTTATCACTTAGTACAAGATGCTTCTTATGAAGATATGTAAACTCTCTGGGCACAAGTCCATTTTTTAATCTAGTTTTTCTGAAACAAGCAAATGCCTGAAGGCAGAAAGCTGTAGAAAAAAAACAAACTGTTGATTGCAGAGAGCCACCTGTGGAGTAGCATACAATCTGGAGAGTTTTCAATGCAGAGGACAACAGGACGCCAAACTGCATGTACCCTAAGGAGCTGCAGAATTTAAACTGTGAAATGAGGAGGCATCAGATAAAGTTGAAGGCAAATAGATTTAATGTGTAAAGGCCCCTGGAGATGCCAAATAGGGAAGTAGGGGTTAGCCAAGGAAGATTATGGCTGTGTGTTTTGAACCTGCATGGTTGATTTTCCATTCTTAGCCTAGGGTCAGAAACACTAGTACTTTCTATTCACCCACTTCCAATTCATTAGGAAAATGCTGGGCTCTGTGAAACCCTCTTGAACTGCATTTAATTTACATATACATTTAATATGTTATCATTGAGATGAGACTCAGAGGGCATTTTTAATCCCAAGACATCTGCCTAGAGAACAGAGGAGAGATTTTAACTTAGACCTGATTGGCAGCAGGGATAAAATTCCAAAAAAATAGCTGCAATGCCAACTTCTTGCTGTGGATTGCTCCTATTCACCAAAATTTATATTACCATTTAAAAGTTCAGAATGGTATTTGTGGGGCTAGAGGGATGTCTCATTAGTTAACAGCACTTACTGCTCTTGCAGAGGATCTGAGTTTAGTTCCAGGACCAAAGTCAAGCAGCTCACAGTTGCCTGTAACTCCAGCTCCAGAGGCTCTGATGTCATTTTCTGGCCTCATTCAGCACTCACACACAAATGACAGACACACACACACACACACACACACACATAAAAATGTTAATGGTATTGGTTTGTGGTTACTTGCAAAATGATCTCATGGTATTTTCTCTTGTACTTCAAAGGTGACTGCAACACAGCAACAGCACTGTTTATTCTTACTCCATTATCAGTTTTGGCAGGATAGGTTCATGAGGTTTACTTGGATAATTTCTGAAGATATTCCTGAGAACAAGAGAAACACAAAAATTGGCATCCTCTGTCTACGGTAATTTATTCATAAAAGACTGTAAATACTCTGTTCCTTTGCCTATCCTTTTAAACAACTTACACTTACTTTAACACTGTGTTCCTAATTCAATATAAACTTTTTCAAGAATGGCCATAATAGTACCATTAGTAGTTTTATAAATGATCATACATACTTATACTTAGCGCACAATGTGACTCAGAATATCAGTTATCTATCTTCACAATGGCACTATGTAACAAACTTCCCTGGAACACAGTAAGCGTTTTCTCTTACAGGTGGATTTGGGTCAGCCAGTTTAAACTCAGCTCTTGTGAGCATCTCTGGTCTAAGCTGTGAGTTTACATTTAGTTCCTCATTGCATTTTAGGCTCCAGCCTACTTTATCTTTCTTCATCCTGGGACCTAAGAAGAGATAGCAACTATTCAAGGTAGCTCTGCTAAGGAAGATGGCAGGAGCATGGGGGTCAATTTAACTACGCATTTTTCAACCTTCACTTGCCCGGTGTCTTCCACCAAAGCAGAGTGTAAGCCCAAACTCAAGTCAAGGGAAAACATCTAACTATAGAGAGTATAGATTCAAATCCATGCAACAAATAGAAAGAGAGGTGAGAGGTTGAGACCATGAACAAATCTACCAGAGAGCAACCATGTGAAGTTATTCAAAATTGTTTTAATTTAAGTAGCCCTGAAAAGTTGGATTTAACTTTCAAATACTCTTCAAATATGGAAAATAAGATATATGAAGGCTAAACCAAATAGATACATTTAAGGAGAATATTATTAAAGGTTAAATATGAGATGCAAATTTAAATTTGCCTAATTCTAAAGTTCTTTTGCTTCCCTAATCACATTTCTCAAAACAAAAAATTGTTAATGGAAATATTCATCACATTTTTCAAGCATTTTCACTGTCATTTTCTCACTGCTATAACTGGGATAAATTCAACATTTATAGGGTCAATTCTTAATTCTATTTATATTATTTAGCTATTATTTATGCTAGCAACTTAACTCTTCCCCAAATTAACTGCACACTCAACCAGTTTCAACAACTTTTTCTACACCAATCTTTATGTCTAACACAAAATTAAAAATTTAAGAGACAAAATTTATTTTTCAAGGAATCAAGCTTGTTTTAGTACATAGAGTTACTCAAGATGTTTTCTTTCTTTTGGTATGTCCCAGTCACATCATATTATCTTTATCTGGCCTGGATAACAAATGGTATTGTTAATAAATCTATATTATCACTAGAATGTCTAAAACAGTTGTGTCAAAACTGGTATCACCCTGAGATTCTCACTTGTGTCCGTAATCTGACTGTGAATTGTTCCATATCCATCCCAGGCTCTATGGTGCTCAGTTTACTACTATAGAACTCCTACAGGCATAGTCTTGCTTCCAGAAACACATGTCCTGATTAACAGTTTCACACAAGGACTAGAGAAGCAAAAGCAAAGAGATGACATAAAGGAGAGACGGTAATAGGCTGAAGAAGTAAACTAAGTTAGAGTAATTGGTGATGCAGTTCAGTTGGCAGAATGCTTGCTTAGCACACATACATCCCTGGTCTTGATCTCTAGCAACATATAATATGATGATGTACTAGCACTCAGAGAGTAGAGGCAGGAAGATCAGAAGTTCAAAACCATCCTTGTCATTGTAGTAGGTTCAAGGTCAGCCTTGACTACATGGAACCCTGAGGTAAAAGAAGAAGAGGAGGCAGGAAAAGAAGGAGAAGGAAGAAGAGGAGAAGGAGGGAAAGAAGGGAAAGAATTACTGAATACTGAGGATCAAGTATCCATCAAACATAACGAGGAGTATTTATAAATTGCAGGGGGTTCGAATAAGCGACCCCTGGGTGTGGGAGATAGGCTTGAGTCTAGGGTGATATTGCAACTGTCACGGTCCAGGAATCCTGGCTCTGTAATCTGAAACCCAGTATGCTAATGAGGCATCGTACCCTCTATTCTGTGATAGGATGTTAAGTCTGTTATGCTAATAGGATGCTAAGTTTGTTATGCTAAAAAGGTATCCTACTTGCTGTACTGTGATAGGACACTAAACCTGTTATGCTAATAAGGTATCCTACTTGCTGGGCTGTGATTGGACCACTACCCATATAAAGCTTGTACCTTCCTGCAATAAACCAGACCTGCGTCACTGAACTTGGTCTCCTGTGTCTGAATGTGGCTCCACTGACACAGTCGCCTCACCAGCCCTGGGGTTCGGGACCGGGCAGAAGCAGTGACAACAGGAGGCAGCACAGGGCAAGCAGAAGAGCTGCCTCAGCACCAGGCGAGCAGAAGAACGGCCTCAACCCAGGGCACGCAGAAGAGCGGCCTCAGCCCAAGGCGAGCAGAGGAGCAGCCTTGACACCAGTGAGAACAAAGGAGTGACACCCACGAGAATGGAGGAGTGGCCACTGCTGGCGGTGACCACACCCGGGGAGGTGATGATTGGGGATGAGTAAGCACACTGTTCGCCAGCCCATGCCGCCCCCATTACCCGGGGACACTCAGACGCAATGGGGAGTCTAGTCAAGCAGGGACTCATTTATTGCAGGTATTACAAAACTTATAAAGGCACCTGGAAATCCTCCCTCCCCCCTGAGGGTGTATCTTAAGGATGGTCACGTGCTGATCATGCACTCCTCAGCAGTGCGGAAGTATTACTCAGACTTTAAAAGCAAGCCAAGCCGCGCCCCCAGTAACTTCCTTTTGGACCTATGCGAGGTGGGGCCTTTAGGTCCCCACAATAAATATAATAGAAAATACATGTTCTTTATGGTAAAGAACCTCCAATACTGAAAGAACACATGCTAACAACAACAAGAACCTAATATACAGTCTCTAATAGCAGAATGTTTCTTTCTTAGGTTGCTTAATTCCAAAAGTACAAAAATGTCATGGCATTTGATGAAATAAAAATTAAAATGTGAATAACAATACCCAGGAGGTGGCAGAAGAAAAGATAGAAATGAAAAAGCTATTTTCCTATTCTGTCTTAGTAGGATGCTTACAGTATGTAAAATTGAAATCCATAACAAGAAAATGCACATTGTTTCTGAACTTTTAGTATTCCTTCTAATCTCCTCATCAGCAATATAGAGAGGACTTTTAGAGAGGAATATATTTGTAGAGAAAAAAATATTTATCTGAAATTCAGTAATTCTTTGTTTCACTTTTCCTTTCCGAAAAAGTAAAATTAAAAATATAAATTACACATAACATTATACATCCCTTTCCAGTTTTATAAAATTTTTTCTATCTATTGGAGTGGGATAGAGAGAGATATGAGAAAACAGTCCCTTAATATTAACCTTAGCTTTTATTTTCCTGGCTTATTAAATGTGCACTATTTTTTTTCATGTTCTGTGTTTTCTTCAGCTTAATTTTTAATGAGAGTGGATAATTTTGTTATTTATTATTTTTATTTTATGTGTATGAGTATATTGCCTGCCTGAATGTAAGTTCACCCGTGTGGTGCAGTGCCCTCAAAGGTCAGAAGAAGGTGTCAGATTCCCCTGGTATTGGAGTTACCGATGGTTGCTACCGATGGTGCGAATGCTGGGACCCAGATCTTCTGCAAGATCATTCATTGCTCTTAACCACTGAGCCATCTCTCCAACACCCAAGTATGATCATTTTTATTAGGACCAAAAAGAATTCTTTTTAAAAAATTGTGTTTATAGACTCTGAAAGGATCTCTTTCCAATTTCCCAAGGAAATATTTATTTATAATCATTTACTTCAACAAATATTGACCAAACACTTTATCTTCTAAGCATTATAATGAGGACTCAAGGCACCAAAATGAACAACTGTAAGGAAGGAAACAAGAATATAAAAGGCGAAATTGTAATATAATGTAACCTAGACTAAGAGTTATACAAAGGATGCTCACAGGCACAAGAAGGCTAGCACCCCAAATCTGAGAGTCTCTGAGAAGTCTTTAAGTAAGGAGAAAAACTGGAGCTGAGCTTTACAGTATGGCTGGGTCTAAAAGAAAAAAAAGGAGGACAATCATTTCAGGTAGATGGAATGCCCTGAGTGACATGCTGGGGATCTGGATGGGGTCTGCAAATTTAGAAACTGCTGAAAAACATACAGAACAAATTAATCACTTACACATGTGACTGATTGACCTTTTAGAGCCCAAAGATGTGGAAAATGAATGAAATCTTCTTGCTAAGAGAGATGACTCAACAGTTAAGAGTAGTTGCTACTCTTACAGAGGACCAAAGTTCACTTCCTAGCACCCATATCCAGTGGCTCACAACCACCTGTAATTCTAGCTACAAAAGACCTGATACCCTGCTCTGGTCTCTGCAAGCACCCACATACATGTGTGCATACCCACACATAGACATATGCATATACACACAAATAAATGTTAATAAACCTTAAAAAATATGAAAGGAGGAAGGGTTTATTCTTTTTCAGTGTAAGAAGCACAGTCCATCATGGCAGGAAAGTCATGGTGGCAGCTGCTCACATTGCATCTGTAATCAGGAAGCAGAGGGAGATGAACACTCATACTCAACTCTCTCCCTTTTCATCAATTCCAGGACCTCAGTCCAAAGGATAATGCTGGCCAAAGTTACGGTGGGTCTTCCCACCTCAATTAACCCAGTGAAGAAACTGCCTTACACAGATGCTCAGAGAATTGTCTCCTAGGTGATTCTTGATTCTTCCAAGCTGACAATCAGTATTTACCATCATATTGGAAGTCTCCAAAATTACCTGTAAGCCCTATGGTGCTTTGTTCCTGAATCAGCTCAGCTAGTTAAGTTTCTTAGGAAGACCCTTCACTGTAGACTGCACAAGTGATACCCCAAATGAGATGAACACAGGGGCAGGTGTAGCAAGAAAAATCACAGCTGACATTTGACATGAACTCTAACAGGTTTCTGCTTCCTTTTCTGACCTTTGCTTCTCCAATATTTGGCATGGAGAGCTTTTTGCTAAAAACAAGCTGAGGTACTCATACTTATCTAAGGGTAAGGGAAAGTGAGATGCCATTGATCGTTTCCCTTTGTTACTTTTCTCCTTTTAAAAAAAAAATGTTTTATTGGGGCTGGAGAGATTGCTCAGTGGTTAAGAACACAGGCTGTTCTTGCAGAAGACCCAGGTTCGAATCCAGCACCCACATGGCAGCTAACAACTGTCTATAACTCCAGTTCCAAGGGATCCAACAGCCTCTTCTGTCCTCTGCGAGCACTGCACGACACAGGTGCACTTACCTACATACAGGCAATACATGCATACACATAAAATAAAAATAATAAATAAGTAAAAATATTTTTTAAAAGCTGAAGAAAAAATTTATTTGTGCTTATTATTTTTTCATGTGTATGAGTGTATTTCCTGCGTGTGTAAATGCACCCACATCCTACAATTCCAGTGAAGGTCAGAAGAGGGCATGAGATCCCCTAGAACTGGAGTTACTGATGGATGTTAGCCACCATCTGGGTGTTGAGAATCAAACTGGGATCCTCTGCAAGAGCAGCCAGTGCTCCTAATCACTGGGCCAATTCTCAGCCCCTACTTTTCTCCTCTTTTCATGTTTTGGTTGTTAGTCTTAGCCTTTAATGACTGTGTCATCTCTCCAGTTGCCTTTCTTCTCATTTAGTAGATCCATACTGCTATCTACCTGAGGCTTAATTCTGTCACTCATTTACAGCGCTGTGGACAAGTCCCAGTATCATTCAAACCTCCCTGGATATTCATAACTGTTGAGATCAGGACGGCTGTAGCTGTTTCTGCTAATGCTGTCGCTGGATAAGAGTTTTGAACCCTGGGCTTCTTCTCTCCCACTCTAAGTGTGTTTTGAAGTGAGGTCCTGCAACTTAAAATGTGAGCTGCAAAGGGGATGGGCTAACCTAAAACACATATGTCAAAAAGTCCCCTGAGTTCAGCTTTCAAATCTGAAATTGTATATAGGATTAAGGTGGGAAAATGCTATAAAACAGGTGCTAGAAAAGAAACTATTATGTGCCTTAGGGCTTATGGTGCTTTCTTAAAATTGCTAACATACTAAAATGGCATCCAGCATTGAGGGATGGAGGCTAATTTCCTATTGACATGGTGCTTTGGTTCATTTATTTTCTTTTTATCCATCAGTTCTTCTGCCTTTTAGGTACATGCTCTCATTCAGCCTGAACAGCAACTGACTTCCCTTCCCGAGACTCATGCTGACAAAAGTTGTATGTTGACAATGGAAGCAGGGGAAAAGGAAGGGGATCAGCAGAAGTGTAGAGGACAAGAGAGAGGTATCAGGGGTAAATGGGATGAAAATGCATTATATACATGTATGAAATGTCACAGTGAAAACTATTATTATGTGTAATTAATATATGCTAATAAAAACTAAAAGTTGTATGTTTTATAATTCCTTACACATACAGATAGGGAGATGATTGACAGATGATAGATTGTAGAATGTACAAGTGATACAGCAAATGTGATATGCAAACACATGAACAGATACATAGATGATCAATCTATATGTGATCGGAAATTATAGAGGATAAATGATATGTAAATGATGATAGGTAGATGATAGATCGATGATACACAGACAGACAGAGAGATAGACAGATGGTAGATGACATACATTCATAAACTGCTGATCTTAGGTATTAAGGGAAGAATTACGTCACTTTGATCACATTGTTGGGAATAAAGAGTGAGTTCTGGACACTGGTTCACATCCATCTGGGGGGGTTCTGCTCAGCCTCCTTGATCAAGAGGACAGGTGACTCAACACAATTACAGGACATTTTGAGAGATACTCATAGTCCCCTGGAACTAGTCGACCTAGGAGGGCAAAGAGCAAAAACTGTCCTTTATGTCCCTCTGACCAAATTATTATAGGCCTCAAAGTATGTCTGTTACACATCCAAGAAGGTTAGTTCCACCAGTCTGGTACTTTTAATTACTGTGTGCCATGTAGATAAATCTTGGGAAAAGACCAATTGTTCTCAGATAAACCTTACCTAGACATATATTTCATGATCTGCTATGTATAATTTGTTAGTAGGTTGTAGGAGTAATATGGATCCCTCTGGTTTTCAAAACTAGCTAGGCATTGTTTATCTCTCACATTGTCTCGCCCCTTCATCATGGTTTTCCCACTTAAAGTACCCCCATTTCCCCCATTTCTCCCTTAATAATACCCTTCTCCTATGGTCCTACCTCTCTTGAGCCCCTTCTTTCCCTTATCCCCTAGGTTCCTTGTATACCCTTCCCTTTTGAAGGAGGCCATTCTAAATGTTAGCTTGAGGCTCCTTGGGTAAGTTGATGAGGACTGAATGAGAACAAGAAGGACCCTGACCCATCTGGGCTGCTTGGCTTGGCTCTGGCAGAGTACAACGTAATTTGCCCTACAGGTGTTTGGATTAAAAAAAAAATACTCACTTATCAGGGTTTGCTTCTAGGATCCACATATGAGGGAGAACATATGTCGATTTTTTTTCTGAAGCTGTGTTACTTCACTTAATATAACAGTTTCTAGTTCCATCCATTTACCTGCAAATTTTATGATTTCATCTTTCTTTACTGTTGAGTAAAAATCCATCGTATAAATGAACCACATTTTCATTATCCACTCATTAATTGAGGGACACTTAGGTTGCTTCCATCACTAAGCTGTTGTGAAAAGAGCAGCAACAAACATGGATGTACAAG
>NW_008343971.1:1419597-1440516 GCF_000622305.1 Nannospalax galili
GAAGATGCTGTCTTTCCTCCAGTGAATGTTCTTGGCCCCTTTGTCAAATATCAGGTGGCTGATATTTCATGTACTCATATTTGGGTCTTCAATTTTGTTCCATTGATCTATCGTTCTATTTTTGTGCCAGTACCATGTTGTTTTTATGACTATAGCTCTGTAATGCAGCTTAAAATCTGGTGCAGTAATCACCCAGAATTGCTCTTAGTGCTCAGGGTTGTTTTAGCTGTCCGAGTTCTTTTGTGCTTCCATATGAATATTAGGATGGTTTTTCCCAATTCTGTGAAAAATGTCATGGGGATTTTGATTGGCATTGCATAGAACCTATAAATTACTTTTGGTAGGATGATATACACGCCAAAAAAATCAACAAATTTTTTAAAATGTATTATATTTGAGGAGGAAGCATGGAAATTTATATCATGCTAATTAGTAGAGGTGATAAACATTACCATTGAAATCTACCAGATGACTTTATAGACATACACAGGCTCCAAGGATCCAAGTGCAACCTATTATAACCAGTAATAATCAGATACATACAGATGAGAGATGCATGTGCCAACATCTCAGTGTTAGTAACAAAAACAATGAGTCTTTCTGCAAAGAACAATATATTCCAAAATGAAATGGAGATCTTTTCTAAAGGTTAAAAACTCATTTAATTTTATGTCTTATATGGTTTATACTGAGTACAATATTGTATAACTGTAATAATTCAACTGTAAACCTAAAAATTTACAGCCAATTATTGTGAAAGAGATATACTCTTGCTCTGGAGTGTGTTACTGAATATGTTAAAGCTGTAGTGAAATGCTCCTTCTAATCATGTAGTTATTAAAAATTTTAAAAATAATAATAATTCTTCAAAAAAAAGAGTGACTTCTAAGAATTTGAACTTTGTGATCTAAGGCCACAAATGCAGTAGATATTGTTTTGTATTTTGTTGTTGTTGCTGTTTTCCTTTCTGTAAATTTGTTTTTATTAAATTTTATTGTATTTCATACAGAATATCTCAAAGAATCTGAATCATCTTTATAGTCCTGTCCCCACCAGACCCCTTCCATAGCACCCCAATGGAATCCATATGCTCTGTCCTGGGTGTTAAGGCCCACTGTGTCAAGTCAGGGTCCCCAGACGATCCCCAGTGCAGTCCATCCATTTGTGGTCTAGTCAGATCCCTCTTACCTATCTATCCAAACACCTATCGTTTGCTTTTTGTTTTTAATAGATCATAGGGTGTGGGTTCATTTACAGAGGAGTGGGCGCCCCCCATTTACGGCTGCCCTGGAAATTCCATACTCAAATATAATAGAGCCCGTGACTTCCCAACAGCCGCAGAAAATGGTGAGAGCGTTCCTTCTGGCATTCTCTACTTATATATCTTTAGCCTCTTTCTCACGTGCAGCTAAGGTCGACTGATTGGGTGGGAGGTTGACTGATTGGGTGGGAGTCCCAAATTGACTCCTTGAAGAATGTGGGAAGGAGGTGTGACTGTAGCTTGCCAGCATAGTGGTTGGAGGACATTTCCAGTTAACACTCCACCCCTTCCTCGGGCTCTTACATTCTTTCTGCCAACCTCTTCTGCAAAAGTCCCCCAGCCTTGTAGGTGGTAAGAGGTGTGGGATGATCTTCCTCCCATGTGGCAAAGTACTGAACTTTCAGGTCTCTGCATCATATGTTTTCCATGGGCCACGACGCCCAGCCCAAGATTGAAAATCTTAAGGAAAAGAAGAATTTTAATGACAGTGGTGAACTGGCATCATGCTTAGCTTCTGCCTATAGAAACTCATCTATGTTCCCCTATTTTTCACAAAAGTGAACAATCCAAAAGGAGTGATCACAGAAATGCTCACTGAACATGGGTGTGGCCCCATGGGGAATTTCAATATCATGACCCTCTACATGAAGTAGCAAATAATGGTAAAGATGTTTGAATACTGAACAAAAAAAAGGAAAGATAAGTAGGAGACCTGTCCTTGTGCAATGTGACCTGGGAGTAGAATTTGGGAATTTCGTGAGAACAAACATGCCTACATGAGTGTGGCTGGTTTTATTTTGCCTTATGTTGGTCTTATAAATTCCAGGTCTAGTTTGTCTTTGTCTTAGTATAAAAGGATTTTTAAAAAGTGTGAGTAAATTTAAAAGATTCTTTTTTGTTAAAAGCAATAAATTACTGGTTGTTTTATGTAAATATCTGCTTAATATGCATAGGCTGCGTCTGTATGTTAACGACACTGTGAAAGTAAAACACTGCACAAAGCCCAGTCTGTTTAGTGGGCTCCTCGGTGCAGCAGGAGCTGGAACTGGGAGTCCTTTCTGTCCTCTGTTTTCTACCCAGCTGCCCCTGCCTGGCCTCCTTGCTTGCCCCAAGGAATTCCCTATCATAGGAACTACAAGATAAAACCTTTCCTGGCCAACAAGACTCAGCATTGAGGACATCAAGGTGCAGGCTCAAGGTGGGGCTTAGGAAAGGATGTATATTATGACACAAGACAGACTTGCAGTATTCAGAGGATTTCCAGAATTAAGGTATTAGCTTCTGCTCTGTTAAAATACAGTTCCCCCGGGTGTCTAACAAATATTATGAGTTGAAATATCTAGAAATAGGATCCAGGCCTCTAGATCTATAAAAGCTTCCCAAGTGATTTGAGAATTGTACCTTGAACATTCTCAATTATTGACATTTAACAACAGTCTTCACAGGAAAACAAACTCAAACCTTAATGGTAATTGTGGGGATTTTAAAGATTACACAAAAATAGAATCGTCTGACCTCTGTCTCAGTCTAATCAAAGAGACATTTTCATAACAATCACTGGGTTTTGCAGCAGTACTTGAAAAAAATACCTTAACTATTAAGCATATGTATAAAGCTCATTTCATGATGTGGCCATTTTCAAATTATCTATTTATGGTCTCAAGGAAAGCACCCTCAGTGAATCCTGCTGCTAATTCCAGTCATTATTCTAGTGTGCAGAGAAAACAGATCAGAGAGACATCATTTGCATGAAGCTTCTTGTCTGTAAGGAAAAAAGATTAGCTTCTCCTAGCCAGGGTTGCTGAATTATGCTGTAGCAACAGCTCCTAAAAATTCAATGGATTAAAAGTAAAAGCTATTTGTTTTTAGTTTGTATTGCGTGACCCTCCTGGGTCATCAGGGACTCCGTTCTTTGTTTGCAGACAGAGCCCAGGCTGAGTGAGCAGCCACCATCTTAAATGCTGCCAGCTTCTACCCATGTGGGAGAAATTCTGGAAGATGCCATGCTGCTGTGTAGCAATTTCCTCCAAATTGAATCCTTCTCTCCTACAGGTAGAATGCCCATTCATGAGACTGAGGAAGTAAAGAAACTTCATAAATCCAGAAATGCTGAAATATACAAGATTCACCGGGACCCTCCCCAGGGTTATAGAAGCAGTGAACAGTTGCTGGAGAGAGGCTTGTTGACCTGCCGAGCTAAGATAGGCTCAGACTCTCTGACCTGTGGAGCTGCCTGCAAGCTGTGCAGAGAGCTCCAGGGATGCAGTCTTTTGTGGGTCAATACCTGGGGTGGGTTTTTCAGTGATGCAGCTGCCTGTGAGTCCTCTGTACTGAAAGTAATACCTCACCCATGTTCCTGTAAGTAACCCCCTTCGACTCATTAGTTCACCTTATTGGACTTTGGTGGAATTGTTTCTTCGGTCTGCTGTCAATGCTTATCTGATGTTCATTCAAAAAGGCTGCACAACGTATACCAACATTATTTCCTACTCTCAGCTCCTGGCTCTACTATACCACAAGAGAACCGGAAATGGAACACTTTACTGGGAGGAGAGAGAGAGGAATATTCTGTAAATGGTATCCATGATGACCAGAATTGTTCTTCATATCCTTAAAATAATCTGCACTTTAGAATATCACTCTTGAGTCAGACCAGCCTGGAGCAAAAATGCCCTCCTATTTTGTTAAGTGGTCTCTCACAATTTTCTCTGAGCCTGAATAGTCTGGCCTATTCAATGAGGGCAATAAAATTTTAGCCATTCAGGCTTTTCGTAAGAAGGTTAAAAACAAAAAGACTGTGCACACAAAACATGTTGAATGTTAGCAGATGTTGTTTGCAGATGTTACTATTACCAAACAGGAGATAGCGGTCTTACATGTCAAGAAGTAGTTCTTGAATAGTAGACACAGGAGTGGTCTGGTATAGCAGAAGTTGGGTTAGAAGAAAAGAGCCAACCAAAATGGACCATGATAAGAATTTCTCAAGACACTGTCCATCTAAGATCTCCAGGCCATTTCTCTTTATGCTACAGATGCTGCCCTCTCTGTTAGAGTTGTCTATTATAAGAGTTCAGGATTCCTTTTAAGTTCATCTTTTCCTTTCCATTTCCTCTCCCTGTATAGTATTCTTCTCTCACTGAATCACTCACCTACTGTGTCAATGTGACAGTGAGTAAAGCCCAACCTAGTGGGGTTTTTTGTTTCTTTGTTCATCTCAGTAAAAAAACTAATCACCAAAGGACGTCCATTGCTCTTTGCAATGCCAGGCCAAGGCTATGCTAGCCTCAAGTAGGAACACGGGATTTTGAACAAGTGAATGAATAAATGTGGTTGATTGTTTTATTTAAAATTTCTTTTTGGTTGTAAAAATACAATATCTACAGAAAGATGAAAACCTTCAATTAAATAAATCATTAGACTGAGAACAATAGAGACCTGAAGGAGTTGACTGATTTGAGAGAAAATAGCCAATCCCTAGTTGTGACTTGAAGTCTGTGTACCAACTAAACTCTATCTCTATCTTACAGTCTATATTCAAGCCAAATACATCACCTCTAGCATGCTCAAGTTACTTAAATAGGACATCAGAGCCAAAGGATCACAAAAACTTGATTAACTTCTTAGACTGAACTTTCGTAGGGCCACACAGGTTGCTGATGTATTGCTTGGATTTCTCTTTCTGAAACTGAAGCCCTCCAGGTAATATAAAATTGAAATCATGCTGTTATGACTATCAATCCCCTGGTCTCAAAGAAGTCACTTAAAAATGAGCACTGGACAGCAGCCTACCAAAAGAGGCACAAGGGAAATGGCAAACAATATGAATCAAAAGCAAAACAGATGGCAAGAACAGCTGTGGTGTGACAGCCACACTCAGACTATAGTGTCCCTCTTCCCCTCATAGGCTGTGTCAGCTCAAGTGACTCTGGCAAAGGAGCAGATCAAAGTCTACCTTGTCCCTTAGAAGGTGATGCTCGTTAGCTGCCTTTGCAAAGATTTCTCCTTGAAGTGCCTCATCCCTGTAGCTGCATTAGCTGCACTGCGCTCTAGCCTCCATTATGCTTCATATTCTTTCTTCTGCAAGAAATTGGAATTAAAATTGAATGCCACCAACTAGCTATGTCCAAATACCTGGACACTACTTAGTTTTACATAAATTCAAACAGCTTGGCTTTTCTATAAAAATATTTTTTAGATAATATTCATTGCTGGTTTTTTTTCTTGTTTTAAAGGTAATTCTCTGTCTTATGAACATTTGGCATATACATACACACACACACACATATATATATATTTGGCCATATATTTTAACGAGTATAATTCTTTTAATTGAGACAATATGGCTAACAGTTTAATTTATTTCTCTGTTGTGCTTTCTCCAATGCATGTGTAAGGTGTTATGAACACTTTAGACATACTCATAAATATGACTTTTATTATATCTTTGATTTCGTCAAGTCAAAGTCAGAGAAGTAGAGCTAGTTGGTTCAAGAATATGAATCAAATTGTTTCTTTCAATATGTTAACAAGTTGTCTTTAATAATCTATTTTTAAATATAACATTAGAAGTATATTAAGTTATATTCAGATCATACACCTCCTGTAAACTTCGAAGATGATATGTATTTTGTGGTTATTTCTTTGATAAGCAGAGAGTAGAGTTATAGCATCTAATTTCTCTGTAATGATATTATAAGAGATCCCAAAAATTGTACCAGGAAACTGCTAGAAATGATCAACACTTTCAGTAAAGTGGCAAGTTAAAAAATCAATCTACAAAAGTCAGTAGCCTTTCTACAAATAACAAGCAATCAATGAAAGCATTCTTGGAAACCCTCCCACTCACAATAGTGTCAAAAAATAAAATAAAATACCTAGGAATAAACCTAACTAAAGACATTAAAAATCTGCACAAGGAAAATTTTTAATCTTTGAAGAAAGAAATTGAGGAAGATACTAGGAGATGGAAAGACCTCCCATGCTCATGGATTGGTAAACTAATATTGTGAAAATGACCATCCTACCAGAAGCAATATATGTAGATTCAATTCATTACCAATCAAAATCCCCATGACAGACTTCACAAAGCTTGAAAAGTTCATATGGACATACAAAAGACCCTGGATAGCCAAAGCAACCCTGAGCACAAAGAGCAATGCTGGGGAGATTACCATACCAGATCTCAAACTATGTTACAGAGCAATAGTCACAAAAACAGACACATAGATAAATACAACATAATTGAACACCCAAACATGTGTGCATGGAATTTCAGCCTCCTAATGTTTGACAGAGGTGCCAAGAACACACAGTGAAGGAAACACAGCATCTTCAACAAATGGTGCTGGCAAAACTAGATCTCCACCCATAGAAGAATGAAACTAGACCTTTATCTTTCACCCTGCACAAAAGTCAACTCCAATTGGATCAAAGACCTCAGTATGAAACCTGAAACTCTGAAATTGTTAGAAGAAAACATAGGCAGTTCCCTATAAGATATAGGTGTAGAAAATGACTTTCTGATTTGCACATCAGTTGCTCAGGAATTAAGGTCAACAATTGACAACTAGGACCTATTAAACTAAAAAGCTTCTGTATAGTAAAAGAAAAACCAAAGAAGTAAAGAAAAAAATCTTTACCAGATATATATCTGACAGAGGATTAATAGCCAGAATATACAAAAAACTCAAAAAACAAAGAAACAAGAAAACAAATGACTCAATTTAAAAAAAAAAAAATGGGCTAAGGACCTGA
Organism: Nannospalax galili; assembly: GCF_000622305.1. Lineage (NCBI taxonomy): Eukaryota > Metazoa > Chordata > Mammalia > Rodentia > Spalacidae > Nannospalax > Nannospalax galili. Next base: position 1,426,613 of record NW_008343971.1, read on the forward strand.
ACAGAGAGTTCTTAAATGAAGAAATAAAAATGGCTAAGAAACACCTTGGAAAGTGTTCGACATCCTTAGCAATTAGGGAAATGCAAATCAAAACCACTTTAAGATTTCATTTACCCCAGTTACTGACTAAGATCAAGAGAACCAAAGATACCATATACTGGCCAGGATGTGGGGAAAGGGGAGCTCGTCCACTGCAGGTGGGAGTGCAAACTTGTGCAACCACTATTTTTCTATTTTTAAAAGATTTATTTTACTTCTAATTACGTGTGTGTATGTATGTGTATTTGTGTGTGTGTGTGTGTGTGTGTGTGTGTATGTGTGTGTGTGACCTGTCTGTGTGCATGTGTGCAGTGCCAAAAGCCAGAAGAGGGCATGAGATCTCCTGGAGCTGGAATTATAGGAGTTTGTGAGTCACCTGACATGGGTGGTGAAAACCACACATGGGTCCTGTGCAAGAACAGGATGTGTTCTTAACTGCTGAGCCATCTCTGCAGCCCCCTTTTACTCTTTCTATATTGTTGCCTTAATCTCTGGCACAAAAGTCTACATGAATTTTATAAATACTATTAAATGCACTTTGTAGATATAGTTAGTCTTAAATTGTCAATAGTAAAATCACAATGGGATTTCTATGGAATGGGTGTCCTTAGGAAGTCCTTGGTAAGTATTACCATATTATATGTCCTGCTATATGTATGCATCTAACTCTTTGTCTAACACCAGAAAATGTTCTTAGAAGAGAGCTGTGGGATGGACAGATGGCTCAACGGTTAAGAGCACTGGCTGCTCTTGCAGAGTACAGTGTTTGATTCCCACATCCCACATGGCAGCTACAAACCTTCAGTAACTCCAGTTCCAGGGGAATCTGATGCCCTCTTCTGACCTCTGAGAGCATTGCACGACAAAGGAAAAATTATACACATGCAGGCAATACACTCATACACATAAAAAATAATAAATAAAATAATTTTTTGAAAAAGAAGAGGGTCGTGTGGGAGCATGGGAACATTCAAGGTAGAAAAATAAGGAGAGAGGTTAGAAAGTCAGTAGAGAGGGATAGAATACAGGAATGTCTTCTGACAAAAGAAGTTTATATTTTGGAACTTTTGTTATGTAAGTCAATGGTGGGTGGTAAAAAGAGGACAAATAATTCAGTAACTTAAGTGAAGGTGAAAGCCATGAAGATGGGCTACTGTGTTCCTGGGGACTGCTTGGGAACTTGGGAGATGCCTAGGACAGCAAAAGTTGTGCCAGGAAATAATTCAGCCATCTGAAATGGTAGCTCTGTAGGTCCTTGGTGTCCTTGGTGTCCTTGGTGTCTTCCTCGGAACACAGAGCAGCGATGACCCATGGCATTTCAATGTCTATCAGAGTGATCTAGGATCACTACATCTACTTTTAACCTCAGACCAGGCTCAAAGAGACTGTTGAGCTTCATTCTACCTCAGTAGACATTCCAGTGAAAGAGCCAAGTAAAATCTAATTGGCTCCTTGGAAGTATGCAGGCATTCTACATTTTATCCCAGGACTTCTCATGGTCTTCATTGCTTGTTCATTCTCTCTCTCTCTCTCTCTCTCTCTCTCTCTCTCTCTCTCTCTCTCTTTTTCTCTCTCTTTATCATTTTCTCTCTCCTTCTAAGCCTTGTTCTGTTACCATAAGTATAGTGGGGTAAACAGGACCCCGGCGATATGAATAATTAAACAATTAGAGGGCAAATGTCTTTTATTTATCCATATATTCTTTTACAGTTGTTCTAGTCTCCTTTCTATTGCTATGATAAATCACTGACCAAAACCAGCTTGGGAAGGAAAGGTTTATTTGGCTGACACTTGCCAACCACAGTTCAGCACTGAGAGAAGACAGGGCAGGAACTCAGGGTGGAACCTGGAGGCAAAAACTAAAGCATAGAACATGGAGGAATGCTGCTTACTGGCTTGCTCCCCTGGGCTGTGCTCAGCCTGCTTTCTTGTACAACCCAGGGCCAGCTGTCCAGGGGTAGCACTGCCCACAGCGCCCCCCCCACATCACTCAACAAAAAAATTCCTTGAAGATAGGACACAAGCCAATAAATAGAGGAAATTCACCCAAACTCAGATTCCCTCTCCCCTTCCTAGGTGTGTCAAGTGACAACTGAAGCTATCTAGCACAACAGGTATCTATAAATCCTGACTGTCACAGTGTATGGTGTTTAATTAAAGTATTTGTATGCATGTGTGTTGTCATTAAACTTTTTACATGCTCATAAGTTCACTTTAAACTTTCTATGAATTCAGAAAGTCATACAATTATTTGTTTGGCATATATTTTCTTATGACAAGTTAATAGTCCAAAGACTTAAATAACACTTACAGCTTATTTTATTTTCTAATTCTATTTTATTTCAAAGCCATCAGCAAGCATCATCTCATCAATTCCAAAGATAATTCTTCTCCTTCCAACTTTCTCATATATGAAGAACTGCAACCTATTTGTTTGAACTCTTTAATTACACATGCAGATGTTGTGGATGATAACACTGGCAATAAAATATGCTGAACACTATTCACTGGCAAGTAATAATATTTCTTTTCAAATTATGATAAATCGAGAGGAAGTTAAATGTACGTAGATACTGTATCAAAATAATGGAGTGCTTTCTAATGCTCATTTCTCATTTGTATGTGATGATTTAGCAAACATAAAATTCTGGCTCCCGGATCCAAGATACACACAAAAACTACTTGTGTGCAGACTCCATAGTTGATGGAGAGGTTAGGCTTGCTGTCTAGTTGAATCTGCAGTAACACATTCAGAATACACGCAAGTGGAAGCTTTAAGCAGAACCAAGAATGGTGGCATTGCTTTTCCTCGTTCACTCTTTTCACGTGGGAAATACGTATATACTGCACCTAGAGAGACAAGTTCTCCTCAACTGGGTGAATGAGGTACGCACATCTCCACATGCTCTTTTCTTAATATTTACCCTCTTCTATGTTCTGGCTTCAGATGCTTTCATTCTGTTTCTTTTAAAAAATATTTTATTTATTATTATTTGCTATTTTATGCGTATGAATGTATTGCCTGAATGTATGTAAGTGTACCTATGTCATGCAATACTTGTGGAGGTCAGAAATGGAGTTATGGAGGGTTGTTAACCACCATGTGGGGGCTGGGAATCAAACCAGGGTTCTCTGCAAGAGTAGCCAATGCTCGTAAGCCCCCCTTCATTCCATTTCTAAACTCTTGTCCAAAACATGTTCTTTTATGTTGCTTCTTTTTTTTTTTTTTTAATCTTTGGCAATTCATGCATGGATACAATGCATTTAGATCATATCCTCCCCTCATTTCTCCCCTCTAACTCCTCCTGGACATCCCTCCAACCCCATCCCAACTCCATGTTCTCTCTTTTTTTTCTTTTTAACCCACTGAATCCAATTAGTGCTGCCCATATATGCATATGCATGGGTGTAGGGAGCCATCCACTGGAGCACAGGCAGCCTACCATGGACCACAATGCTGAAGAAAACTGACTCTTCCTTCCCCAGTGGCCATCAACTGCTAATACCTCCTCAGCTATTGGTGGGACCTCATGAGTTCCTTCTCTTTCCAGGATAGAGTGTTAACAGGACAAACACCCCCACCGGACAATAGTCCACGGAACAGCATTGCACAATATGTCTAGTGTCTACACATCAGGAGAAAGAGGAATTTTTGAAAATAGGAGTTCTCAGCATCCCAGAAATCATGAGAGCACGTACACTTCCCTGCATTAGAAGGTGAGGTTGGCTACAAAGGGCAGGATATGTGACAACCATACAGATAAACATTCTCAAAAGTTTTATACAACTATGAGGTACTACATTTATATCATTGGATATAGTGAAATGTGTTTTCTCTCTCTAAACTCCTCTTAATAAGTCATTATGGGTTTATTTTTGGTCTCTGTTGTCCTCTCCAATAGACCATCTGTTCGAAAGACAGGGTGAGAAGTGCAGGTTTGTTAACCACATTTGACCACTGGCTTTGCCTGAGACAAGCCAAGCGACCTTGTGCTACTTTGTGTTTGGGTAGATCTTCCACTTTGCAGACAAATAGAAAAGTGAGTGTGAAGATTGGCACTGGGAGAGAAAAACTAGTAGTTGAAATATCTTTTGTAGAATGGAAGCATATTAAAAGAGCACACAATAGAGGTGTCCATCAGGTAAATCCCTGGCTCAAAAGGCAGCACAGCACCAGCCCGTCTCAGTTTGTAAGGAGAGATAATGGTAAAGGATGTGAGCAGTAACATTTTTTGGAAGAACATGGTTAAATTATTCAATTCAATACAGTTACTGTGAACAAAAGCTTCATCCATTATACGGAGTGTAATATTCAAATGGTGGATTACAATGTGCCATTGTCCCTTGATAGTCATTGGTTCCAGACCCAACTCAGGTACCAAGACCTATGCTTGCCTAAGACCCTTATACAAAATGGAATAGTACTTGCACAGAACCTCCACAAATATTCCTGAATGTTTTAAATCGCTTTTGGGTTGCTTATAAAATCTAATACAATATAGATGCTATGTAAATAAATGTAATATTGAATTGTTTAGAGGATAACAGTGAAGAAAAAGGTCTGGCCATGGTCAGTACTGACAATATTTTTCAAATATATTGGATATGGGGCTTGTTGAATCTTCATCAGCTACAAAAGACTGACTATATATCTAATTAATCAATTAATTTGGATAAAGGCAACCTTATAGTTGCTGTCATTGGGCTACAGAGAGAAGACTATACTAGGAGAGGGAGTGGTTTATTTTGATAGTATTTGGTGGGTTGGGAAGCCTTGGGAAGGATCTATGAAAAAGTTGGCATGTCTGACACATTCAGGGCAGACTTTTGACAGATAAAGAAGTTTCAAAAGGCAAGCAAGGCATCTCATTGAAAAGGAAAATAAGATGTTGCCAGCATCTAATAAGTAGATGCCAGGATTGCTGCTAAACTTCCTACAGTGTCCTGGACATTTCCTTGGATAACAAAGAATTATCCAGACCAAAATGTCAATAAAGCCAAATTTAGAAAAATTCTATCATAGATTATAGCTTCCAATTGAAGATCGCCACTAGTATGTTTTAAATAAAAGATTTCTAAAAAATAATCCAATCTTTGGTGTGGTCAGATAACTGGGTAGGGAGATGATGGATTAAGTAATTAACTGAAAACAACAGCAATAGTTGCACGATAGATGTGATGGTAACAACTCGATTATATCTGGAATTAACTACAAGGCAAGCCACTGGGCTTAAGAGGAAATTTTCCTCCTGAGAGGAATTTTCCTATTCAGATTATTTCAAATGGAAAGAGCATTTCAAATATGGATGGCATCTCCCAGTGGCCGAACAGACAAAGAAGACAGAAGAAGAACACTTTGGCAAGTTTAATCTACTTTGTTGCTGACATGGCTGCATTCCCTGGCTTATATGAGGAACTGCTTTTGTGCTTCCAATGTGAACTGAAGACCAGCAGCTCCCCAGAAATGCTCTGGACCTTCACTACAAGATTGGAACTGCCGAGACATCCAGCCTTGTGAATTAAGCAGCTACTGGGTTTTTGGCCTCCAGTATGAGTCAACCATTGGACTACCCAAATTGTATGGCTTAATCCAGTTTAATATGTTCCCTTTTAACATATACTTATTCCATTTGTTCTGTTCCTCTAGAGAACCCTGACTTAATATATAGATAATGTTGATTTGACCTATAAATGTGACAGTGGATATGGAACTGTCTTTCTATGAATTTTTCTACTCAGAGAATATCCTAGTCTGTAAATAGGGCTTCACAACAGACTGATGAAAAGAGAAATGGATATGGGGTGTTTACAGATTACACAATGAAGTGGATGAGGTAGATGGGAGAAATAAAAATTCATTTGGAACATTTTAACTTTCAAATTTCATTTAGATAAATAAGAGAAATTTTGAATATCAGATATATGTAGTTTGTAAATAAAGTTTTGGTTGGAGATTCAAATTGGACGGTAACTGATAAAGTTCTCGTGCTTACAGGCACAGAAATGAACATCATCTCATCTCAGAAAGTGGGAAGCATGAGACACTAAATACAAAATGGCAGCATTGAGCATTGGGCAAAGAATAGACAGAGGGGACAGGAGACTCACTGACTCACTATAGAATAGGAGGAAGCACAGTAGAGTATAGTCACAGGGAGGTAAGAATAGATACCATCCAGGAAAGGAGGAAGTGTCCAGACACTCTCAATACTGCTGGGAGTTAGGGGACATTAGGACTGTAAGATGAATTGAATTAGGCAAAGTGAAGGCCACGGGTTGCATAAAGGGAAGGAATTACAGTGCAGAAGCCAGATCAGAGCAGGTTAAAGAATGAATGGAAGATGTCAGTGTTAGAGGTGATCTGAACCTTCTGATTCTGGAAAACAGAAAAGATTAAGAAATCAAGCAGGTTAAATTTCCTCAAAAAGACTTTCCCTAGGTGTGGTGGCACATATGCCTTTAAACTCAGCCCTTGGGAGACAGAGGCAGGTGGGATCAAGACGATTCTGGTCCACATAGTGACTTCTAGGCAGACTGGGACTAGAGAGACCTTGTCAAAATAAAACAAAAAAAAACAAAAAGCAACAAAGAAAGCTTTTCTCACAAGTTCCAGCCATTCCAATCTTGGGAAAATACCCAGCAGCCTCTGTATTCTACTACAGTGATACCTGTTTATTCATGTTCATTGCTGCTCTAATCACACTAGCCAGGAAATAGAAACAAGATGATGCATTTATACAATGGAATATTATTCAGCGGCTAAGAAAAACAAAATTCTGGAATTCTGAGGTAAACAAATGGAACTGGAAACAAGCACTCTAAGTGATGAAACCCAGACCCAGAGGGACAAATGTCACATATTCTCATAAGTGGCTTGGTCTGTTTTGATAGGTCTGTTTTGATAGGGGTGGTTTGATAGGTGTATTTCGTTGGGAAAATCCTTAGAAGTAGGAAACTAATAAGGGACCATCAGGCTTGGGGGGCACTCCTGGAATGGGGCATAAAATATAGGGTGGATACAAAGGGCGGAAGGTGGACAACGGTATAGAAGTTTTATGGGTGGTTCACCAGAGGAGAGATAATAATGCAGTGATGTGAATAGGGAAAGGGACCTAGTAGGACAGCACAGGTTTAATGGGGTCGGGAGATGGAAGGTAGGGCAGAAGCGAGGAACAGGAGCAACATCTAACACTAAAGGCTGTCCCACTGTTTTCTCCTTCCCACTCTCTGTGACCCACCCTCACTCTCTTCAGGGTCTCTTGCTCCAGGAACTATTAGACAAACTACATAACACATCTTTATCTGAATTTTTCATTTTATATCTTGGGTAGGGGGAAATGGAGTAACTTGCAAAGGCGAACACCCTACGCCTGGCTCCTCGGCTCAGCGGCGGCCAGAACAGATTGCTTCTGCGCCCCGCCCATAGTCACCGTTAGCTTTCACTCAAGCCTCCCGGGTGGCAACCTCGCCCCAGGTCGGTAAATGCCCCCTCTCGCATCCACGTGGGTGCGATACCTGGGCCATTCTTCTCTCACACGCCCAGCTGCGCTGGTTCTGTCCAAGATGGCGTCAAAAGCCCCTCCCTCCACTGCTAACTCTCTGCAGTCAATTCTCCACAGCAGGCCCCACCCCTTGGAGGAACCAGGCCCTTTGGGGACACAAGACGTTTTTAAAAAGTCATATGGAAACCTACTATAGAAGTTTCTATCTATATATACATATACAATACAAACACAGTTTAAATGTAGCTGCAGAATAACAGGGGTTCAGTAGCCCTAATAGAAACCACAGTCTAGAAACTGAAAAGCCAGAATGGACTCCCTCTTTTGGAGCTGTTTACCAAGGAGTTTCCAAAAACCCTCAAACAACACTGACTATTGCCATTTCGCTTAGTTACCTGCCCGAAATTGACTGTAACCCCTATTGCTGAAGAAACTACATACCGGAGTTATGTAAGGAATAAGGAGAAATTAATCTGGAACTGACCTTGAAGCTTCATCTCCACTGGCATATAGATTTCATAGAACTAGAAGGCTCTGTGCATTTTACAAACAGACAAAAGTAATCATTAATCTTACCCAGCTGTGAACCCTGCAAACTATAGTGACAACTGGCTTGGCAAAATATGCCCACTGGAGCAATAGTGGCATTAATCTTATGAGTAACCAACTACCTTCTGATTGAATTTAAGACCCACATCACGAGACAGAATCCATACCCGACACTGTTATCAGGACCAAAAACCTATGGTGTGGGGCCTCTCCCTTCCCTTGTGGGTCGTTGGCCACCAGTCCACAAGGACAAAGGGAGCAGAAGTGACAAACAGGGTCAGGACGGCCATTGAGCACAACGGAAAAGACCTTCCAGGGAGTCAGATTCAGTGATACAGCTCTGTTTATTCTGTGGGGTCAGGGAAAATATAGTGTGGAGGCAGCAGCCAATGCTTCAGCTGATAGGTGCTCATAGTATGCTTTATTTACATGTGGTAGGGGGATCCTATCATCTGGCTATAGGGCAATGCCTAATTATCATATGGAAAAAACCTGGGGGCAGTTTTATTGCAGGTAACTATGCCAAAAGTCATGTTTTAAATGAGGCCAAGCATCGGTGCTTGGTGATACTTTCCAGGTAAGTCAGGCAGGAAGCCCCTACTGAGAAAGGAGCTGACCTTAACAGCAGCGTTCCCCAACACTGTGGCTAGACAGGTCACAGACCACAAGGGAGAACATATGACTATCATTCTGCTAAATAGACAGCATTAAATTGACACATAAGGGATTACTGTTATGTCCATATATCAGTGCATCTCTCAACCATCACCAAAAGTTGCAGCAGATGGTGATTAAAACAGAGAGCCACAACTGGTTGACACACAGAGAATAAGAGACTTCAGTGTCTTTCACCCTAAATGGAACACCTGTATCATATCCCCTCCACCCAAGGCTCAGGAATCATTGTGAGAAGAAGGAACAAAAAACTGTAAGAGTGACAGGTGGCTGGTGAATGCAATAACACAGTGTTGTCTGCACACCACATGGTAGTTGCACATAAGACCCCATAGCACTTGTGGCAGTATTCATAAGACCTGTGCAAACCCAAGCCAGGCAAAAGCCCAGCCACAGGCCTAGCTGAGTGTCTTTTGGCAACTGATAGCTACTAAGAGAGGGACAGTCAGTTTTCCTTACTGGTGTGATACCTGGGGGGTTGACCAGACTCCAAGGCATCAACCCAACCGAAGAGCAGTTTGAAACACAGATTAGACTTTTTAGGCCTTTAAAAAGACAATTAAAAATAGAGAACATGAAGTTGAGGGAAGGGGATAGTAAGGTGGACTGAGAAGGGGAGGGGAAGTCTGAATATGATCAAAATACATTGTATAAAATTCTCAAGTTAATAAAAATACTTTTTAATTCCAGCATGAAAGGGGGAGGGACTCCTGATGCCCCGCCATTGGAAGCTGGTGGCTGCTGAGGAATGAGACTCACTTTTCTTTGGGTGTGACATTCGCAGATTGCCCATGCCCCAGTGTATGACCCCACACCCATTCACATATGGGGAGCACCAACTGGACTCAGTGGGTTATTAAGAAAGAAAGGACATGAAGTTGGGAGGCCCAGGGGTATTTGGAAGAGGCAGTGAGGGCTGATATGACCAAGATACATTGTATACATGTATAAAATTTTCAAAGAACTTAAATAAATATAGTATTAGGTTGTATTATTTTTTAAAAGATTAAGAAATTCTCCACCCTTATGATCTGGAAGAAATAATACCCAGCAATGCTCTTCCTGTTATCTCTGATGAGGGCAGATATAGGTTGTCTAAATAATTTGCATCATACATTATTCTCTAGTAGACTTGTACTCAATGATCAACTAGAACCAATTTCTTTTGAACAATGTTCGGTTAACATTCTCTCCTTCTCCCAACTCTTTGGCCTTTTGTTCACCCACAACCTAAACACTCAGGGTTGGCAAAATAGTCTGGCTTCAGGTCAAATGACTGACCTCCACCAAGATATATGGCCAGATCATGCCACCTGTCCCACTCCCCCATCAATTCCCTCCACTTATGCTTTCTACCTTGATTTCTCTTTGCTACAGAAGAAAGACTTTTGTTGCATAACTCTTGAGGTTCTCATAGTTTATGCCATGGATTACAGTAAACCTCCTACTACTAAAATAGTCCTTGATAGCATCTCCCCTTGCTAAGCTCAGGTTTGTTTTTTATTTGACAAGTTGAAAATAAGAGTGTGTGGGTAGCTTTCTCAAAGCCCTTCCTTGTGAAACAGCATTTAAAGAGAAATGTCACCTTAAGGCAGCCTACACTGAGAAGCTGCTAAACTGAGCAGAAAGCAGGGCAGCGGAGGCACAGCCTTTAGTGGAAGCAAAGGAGACGTGTTCCCATCGCTACCCATTCACTGGGTATTCATCACCTACCTCTGAAGAGAGGAATTGAGGTTTGGTTGTAGAACAGGCAAGGGCCGACTGCTTTGCTTTCTGTCTTGCTGCTGTCAACAGCACTGAGAGTGATAGAGTCTTCCAAAACACCAACCAAGAGTTTAGCCAGTCTCAGCATCCAGAATAGCAGGAAGGAGACACTATGTTGGATTCATTTTATCCTTGGCTCAGTGACATCAAGAACTCTGGGCAGACAGAAATACAGAGGAATAGCCCACAGAGAGGCTGTTTCACCTAGTGCAGGAAAGACACAGAGAACATCAAATCCACTTTAGGACAGTCATATTCATCAGGCTTCTGTTTATGGTCATATGGTGATCTGTGAGAACACTATGAAAAACCTATATGTATTATTTAGGAACAAGTCCTGGAGCTGCATAGACTTAAAATCAATCAAAGATGAACACACAAATACAAACACCACACACACCACACACAGACACCGTGCACTCTATACCCTACACACATATACATGTATACATAACACACAGGCATACAACACACACATACCACACACACACACCGCACACCACACACAGACACACATAAAAACAAACATACCACACACACAGCACATAAGACACATACCACATACCACACACAGACACACATAAAAACAAACCTACCTCACATACACACAGCACATAAGACACATACCACACACACGCACACACACACACACACACACACACACACACACACAATTGGTAAGGTCTTACTGCTTTCCTGTTATTAGATTCTATAAGATGTTTCTGTAATCTTTTCTGCTTCCTCCATAGTCCACTGTTGTGAGCTCACATTGGATTCTATTAGTTACAACAAAGAGTCCTAAGTCATAAAAAATTACGATGGTTTAAAAAAGAAAACATTTATGCCCTGAACAAAATTGTGTTGGCGTCCATAAAGCAAACTATGACAGGAACCTGAGAAGAAACTGACAGAAACTTAATTGCGGTAGAAACTTTAATACTTGTTATTCCACACTTGACTGATGAAGAAGAGCAAACAAATAAGGATGTGTGTTCTGAATACTAAAATTAATAAGGTTTAATTCGGGGAAACATTTCACTCTCTGTACTCTGCAAAAATCACTCTTCCATTCAACATTTTTTGAGAAATTATGGTCTATTCAAAGTATGCTAAGCAATAGGTTTCCTGCAGGTCATAAATAACAGTCTACATTCACTGAGCTTTTGGCCTGGTAGAAGATTTGAACTTACGACAAATGCATATTCAATTATGAAGTACATTAAGGTTTATTATGCAACGGTGTGGAATACAAGGAAGGAACTGCGGAATGACAGGCATAGATCCCCCTTTAGATCAGGTGGTCTTGTAAGAGCTCACCTCAGAAAGAGGGTCACGCAAGGGCGGAAAAGGGCTGTGGTCACATGATGGAAGAGGACAGGGCCCAATCCTTCAGTGTGTTCAGGAGTTGTTTCTGTCCTAGGAGAAATAAATGGGAACCATTCAGCATGTTGAAGGATCACCTGGATGATAAGTAGGGATCAATAGCAAAAGAGCAGGAGTCAAATGAGGCCCGAGAGAGTATGCTGGAACACCACGAGGAAGATGGTGGCTGCTTAGAGGGAGGTACAGCAGTAGCTTTGGAAACAGATGCTCATGTGATTTTTCTTCCTTCATTTGACAGAGTTTGGTAATAAATTGTATTTGAATAGCATAGGAAAGGGAAAAATCTACAAATGCCTTTGAGGGAAATAAATGTTCTATTGAAAATTTTGTGGCGCACTTACAAAAATGGATCATATATTCAGTCACTAAGGGAAGCTCAATAAACTAGCCCTATCAGAAATGCATATAATGTTATCTCTATCATTCAATAAAATAAAAACAAAAATAAATGTCCACATGGATATTAAAAGTAAAAGGCCATAATAAAAGAAAGACTTTTACTGTCTTAACTAATAACTCTTAAGCCAGTGAAAAACCCACACTGAAATTATACATTATTAGATCTGAAAAAGTATATATCAATTCCAATAAGGCACACAGTAAAAAGCCATGTTCAGAGACAATATCATAAATATAAATGACTTCATTAATAAACCAAAAACAAGGAAAATAAATTAAATTATGCTTTAAGCTAAACTTAGATAAAGGACAAAGATGAAATCCGCAGAAAGCAAGAGAGCAAAATTAATAAGAATATAAGTAAAGATAAAAGCATAATGCCCAAGAACATAAATCATTCTACATAAAGGGATGAACTGACCGATCTTTTGAAAGCAATACATCTCTCAAAATAAGCAAAGTTATCTAATGTCAAATCAAATACAATGAAAAGAAAAGAAATATTCAAAACTGCAGTAATCAATGCTGATTCTCAACTAGGCATGGTGATACACTCCTGTAATCCCAGGACATGGGAGGTTGAGGCAGGAAGATCAGGAGTTCAAGGTCATCCTCAGCTGCATAAGCCTGGGCTACAGAAGACCCTTTGGCCAAAAAATGTAAGCAGAAATGCTAGGTCTCCCACCCCGGGGAAACCCACAACCACAGAAAATGGACTGTGGGTCATACAGAATTCTGTTTAATTTCTTACCAGGAGATTCATATTCAAGATTCCTAATACTGATTTCATGCAATGAGGCCTCAGTTTGGCTTGCAGAAATAACAAATACAATAATACTTGCAGAAGCTTCAGAGAAATCCCTCATACCATTCCATCCCTGACTCCTGGTCTCATAGGAAGGGAATATGAAAATAGAGTATGTGATGAACTCCCCAAACTCCTATGTCAAAACTGTGCCCCAGCTGCATGATTAGAAGGTAGAGCCTTTGAGAAGCAATTAGGTGGTGAGAGAGGGGCTCCTATAACAGGATTAGTATCTGTATTAGGGTTCTCTAGAGGAGCAGTGCCAAAAGAATGAATGCACATTTAAAACAGATTTATTAGATTGGCTTAAACAATATGGTCAGAGTAGTCCAACAATGGCTGCCTCACACCATAGAGACTAACAATCCAGTAGTTATTCAGTCTGGGTACCTCAGATGCCCCAATCTGGCTTCAAAGGCGTGATGAAATCCTGCAGAACCGCTGGTCTTCAGTCCCTGTTAGAAGCCCAAAGAAGGAGGTTCTAATATCAGGAAAGGAATCAGCAGTAGAAGCAGTAAGGTAGATGAACCCACCAACAAGAGCAAAGGCCAAGCAAGCAAAAAAGTGAAAAAGCTTTCCTTCTTCCACGTCCTTTTATGTGGACCATGACCAGAATATACTGCCTGCATTTATGGTAAGGCAATCAAAGGAAGCCTCAAACAAACAGGTCAATCTGATGTAAATAGCCCTTCACTGAGGCCCCCTTCATAGGTGATTCTAGATTGTGTCAAGTTGACAAGAAGGAAGGGAGGGAGGGAGGAAGGAAGGAAGGAAGGAAGGAAGGAAGG
>NW_008343971.1:1440563-1480596 GCF_000622305.1 Nannospalax galili
AGGAAGGAAGGAAGGAAGGAAGGAAGGAAGGAGGAAGGAAACCAGCCATCACTGTGTCCTTAAAAGGGAAGGACAGCCATCTTACTTTTTCTACCATGTGAGGCTACAATGAGGAGCCAGCAATCCTCGATACTGCAGTGGATGCCCACACTGAATTGCTAGCTGAAAATGCTAGCAATAAGACCTTGGATTTGCATGTCTCAGAACTATGAAATTAAATTTCTGTAGTTTATGAGCTACTCTGCTACAGAAGTCCAAAGACAACCATAATTTTCTTCCTCATCAACAACATCACTCACACTTACAGAGCCCTTTTGTCTCTTTACTATGTGTAGGACATATTAAGGGAGCTACAGGGATCATTCCATTGAATCCTCAAAATAGTCCTGTACTCTAGATCCTTTTTGTCAGAAAGTAGAAAAAGAATTTTAAATAAGCACTGAAGCAAATGTTTTTGAATGAGATTATTATAAATAGTGATAGTGCCAATTCTTCCTCAGTGCCATTTTAATAAAATTTAAATCAAAATCTCAACAGAATCTTCAAACTTATTGTTGCATGACTTTTCCTGAGGAGATGTAAAGAAAGGTCTATTCATCCTAAATGGAGAACCGATGACAAGCTAAAGAAATTATTCTACTCGTGTCTGGCTGGGTGAACCGATGAGTTTATTGTAGCTACTTACAGAAGCATGGTTGAGGGGCGACATGAAGGCAGCTGCAGGAATGATCACTCATGAGACCTGCGTCCTTAGAGCTCCCTGCCCAACTTGCAGATACTTCCACCGAGAGTCTCCTCTCCCCAGTAGCTGCTACTGCTTATATAATCTTGGGGGAGGGGCCCCTAAATTTTATAACTTTCTGAACATTCTGATTCCTGTAAGTTTCGTTAGCTTCCTTAGTCTTTATGAGCCTCACTCCAAGATGTACTTTTTCAATTCAAGAGTAACAGCTATACAACCCTTGTCCAAATAAATTTACATTTTTCCATTGAAAAAAAAACAGTAGGTGAATACAGTCAGGAATTTTTTAAAATAAGAAAACTAAAGAAATTTCTCTCTAACAAATATTAAAGCAAGTTGGAAAGCTATTGAAAAACTAACCCAGAAAAATATCACTCTAGAACAAAAAACAGATGTTAGCATATGACAAAAGTTTATTTCATATCAGTGAGGAGATGATGAATTATTCAGTACCAGGGCAACTGCCTTCATGATTTGAAATTCAAAGGGGCATGGATGACTGACCAAATGAAAAATACATTACCATAGTCAGTTGCCTTTCTTTGTACCGATTAGGTACCTTTGAAGTACAGCATATTCTGAAACAGAAATGCTGCCTGGAAGAATAAAATTATTACATGTGTAATTACTATATTCCTGTGTCTTTTCCTTTCTGGAGGGAAAAAATGTGGAAATCTCAGTTCCACAATAAATTCCATCTCATCTTTTGTCCTTGAATACTTGAGCATGGGTGTTTATTAAATATCTCCTGACTGTTCAACTGTTTGGCACCATTGATAACAGGACACAAATGAGGCCAGTGATGAATGACGGCAGACAGAACTGTCATATGAAGGCAGAATTGCCACATTCTAAAAAGGCCAAACTCAGGGAGGGATGGACTAGCAAAGAACGTTTTATGTAGCAGGGGGTTTAGAACTGTTATAGGACTTCACTTTGCAAAGGAGAAAGAAGACAAGGGGGATTCATGTGGAAGAGGAAGGAGGGAGGGAAGAAAGGAACAAGGGCAGAGAGAGATGGTGCCTCCAACACGGCAGAAAGGACAGTCTGGAGAAGGGATGGAGAACAGAGAGTTACTGTGAAAGAGAAGCGGCAAGACAGCAAAGCAGAGGAGCTGTGTGGGAAGAGCCAGCAGACACTTGTCAGCATGTGAGTGACTGAAAGGTGGAGCACCATTAAAGGAAGATGTTCCTGCCAGAAAGACAGAGGATAATGGGAAAAATTAAATCAAGGGGCCTGGCATGAAGGCTAACACTGTAATCCAGATGTGAAGTAACAGAGACAAGCAAAACTCCGATGACAGTGACAAAATGCCGTGTAGCCATCAGCACATCAGGCTGGAGTTACAGTCACCTTCAATGCCAAGAGAAGCATCAAATGCAGGACCTTGATAGCATCCAGTACACAGAGGTGTCCTTCCACCAGTGTCTCAAGGCAGCTGGTCTCAAACAAAGAAAAACACTGGTCACAAGAGCTATTCCATCA
The DNA here is from genome assembly GCF_000622305.1 of Nannospalax galili. Lineage (NCBI taxonomy): Eukaryota > Metazoa > Chordata > Mammalia > Rodentia > Spalacidae > Nannospalax > Nannospalax galili. Next base: position 1,442,791 of record NW_008343971.1, read on the forward strand.
CCTGTCCCCCAGTGATGTGTGGGTGATATATGTGTGTGGTGTAATAAGTGTGCATATGTAATATGTGATGTGTATGTGTGTGATGTCTGTGTGTTCATTTGATTCACTGTCTTAGTCTGGAACTCTGATCCAATCTCTATCTTCATGTGTCTCAAAAGAACAAATTTTACCCAAGTACTTTAATTACAATATAGTCAAATGCCTCAGACTGGTGTGTGTGTGTGTGTGTGTGTGTGTGTGTGTGTGCGTGTGTGTGTGTGTGTGTGTGTGTGTGCGTGTGTGTGTGTGTGTGTGTGTGTGTGCGTGTGTGTGTGTGTGTGTGTGTGTGTGTGTGTGCGCGCGCGCGCTTGTGTACGGTGTGATGTTCATCTGGTATGTATGTGATATGTGATGTGTATATATGTGTGTGGTATGTGATGTATGTATATGCTATATGTGTATATGGATGGTATGTGATGTATGATGAGTAATATGTTTTTGTGTATTATGACGTATATGTGGTGAGTAATGTGTATGTTTGTGTGTTATACGTCTGTTGTGTGTGATCTGATGTGTGTATGATATATGTATGCTGTTATATTGTGGTGTGATAAACATGTGTATGTAATATGTGATGTATATATGAGTGACGTGGGTGGTGTGATGTGTGATGCATATGTGTCTTTGTAATGGACGGCAACCAGGGAAAGTAAAATAGATAGGAATGCAGGCCTAATTTACTTCTAACACTGAATATCAGCACAACTTTAAACAAGAAACTTCCCTGAAACTCAGACTATTTATTTATATTATTAGGGACATTTTTTTCCATTTTTCAGGAACACTGTGAAATTTAAAGATTTTTATATTATATATGTTAGTTTAGTGTGCCAGCCCAGTGTTAAGCACATATAAAATAATAAACAGGTGTATTACTAACAATTGTGAACACGATGCCTTGGAATATTGAGATACTGATTCTGAAACAGTACTATTTCCTTTCTCCTCAAAATTCATTTATAACAGACCTGTAACAATCACACACAGTTCATTTCTGTCCCCTTAATATAGTAGATTAAGGTCATCCTCTTTCATTAAGGACATTCTGTCTCTCCAGGAGTAATGCCACTCTTCTAAGTGCACAACTCTCTGAGACAGTTTGATGAAATGGTTTGCTAGAATTAGTTTTCCCAGGGGAGAAATGAATAAAAGCCTCTCATCAGGTGTTGGGGCTCCTCAGCTTCTCCAGCTTATTGAAATTCTATTATTTATTTTGTACATCTGGATGGTAAATGAACGCATCTCTAGCATCAGTCTCTCCAGGCTGTCTTCAAACTGGTTTAATAAGAGGATTAGGAGTTTAAATAGGTTTCCAACTGTTAAAAGTAGTTTTCTCATTTTTCATGTTGACATTCTCCAAACTAATCTGTCTCCTTGACCTTCTGGCTTGCTGCCACCTCTGAAATGGGACTCCACATCCAATAGGGGGAAAAAGGGACATTGCCGTCTCACTAACACAGATCTGCTGAGCACTAATTATGCACTTCCTGCATGCACAGAACTGGGACAATCTCTAAAGAGGATTCAGCCTTCTTATAATAAACAAAGTAAATAAAATGTATGGGAGATGTGAGAGAGAGAATGTAGCATTCATTCACACACACAAAAAAAAAAAAGAAATAAGATCTAGAAAAGTGATCCTCACTGGCTGTTGATATGGATCACCCAGAAAGCTTTTAATTCTCCCACTTCAATGAAATCAGAATCTCTGGCAACAGGACTTAGCCATAAACAATTTTCACCTATCTCAAGGTGATTTCAATAAGTCTGAGAACCAAACATGTACTGCAAAGCTGTAGAAAGCATGACCGTTAAGTGAAGGACGTTGAAGGGAAGTGGGAGCAATCCTACCTATGAGCACTGAATGCACTTCAGCATGCTAACAGCAGAAAATATTTTTTAGCATAATAGACACAGGTGCCTTCTGGTTGAAGAGTCCTGTAGAAGTCCATGGACTCTTGTGGTTACATGTTAAAGTTGACACCAGATTAACAGCAACTTTCTTGTGTAGCATCTAAAATTGGCCACAGAGCTGAGAAATTTAAGCTGAGGAGCTCATACTATGTAATCAAGTGAAGTTAAAAGCATAGTAGGAACCTCATGTTAGTGGAATATGGGTTGGGGAAAAGGAAAATTAAATAGAAGAAATAATAAAAGCTTATGGGAAGAAGGCCCTGGGCCTGAGCACTGTCAAGTTTTCTGGGCATTCAATGGCAGGATGAGTACAGTACAGCCTAGGGAAGAGGATCAGCAGCAAGCCCAGGGGATTAGAGAAAAGCTCACACCACACGAATTTATCCAAGTCATCTGCCCATCACCTCCACCCATTTGCTGCTGAAGCCATCCCTAAAAACGTCCATCTATTCACAGAAAATGTCTCATGCTTAACTGGTAAAAGAAGTCAACAATGGCTGACAAATATAAGGGTACATATATAATTCAGCAATTCAACTTACCAATGAATGAGTATAGCAGTCATTTGTTTGGGTTTGGTAACCTGAAATTTTTCCTTTTTCTTCTTTTTGAAACTAGAGCAACTATGACAAGTACCAGACAGGAGAAACCTCCCTTTAAGTTGTTAAACAAAGTAGTCCAAGAGACTTCCAAAATAACACAGGCTATTTCCACAACTCTTGATTAGCTCCCAGAACTTGAAGGTAAGATCCTACTGCTGAAGACAGGACATACTTCAGACACAGGACTTGGAGCAATGGAGCTGGAATTGACCTGGAAGCCTTCTCCCTGAAGACTAATTCTCATAGTTCCAGAGGATATTATGCAAGCTGCTAAAAGAGAAAATCAATCAATGGTCTGCCCCAACTCTAAAGCCCAATAACCACAGTGACTAGCACCACAAACTCTCTCTATTGGTGCAAACTCTCTCTATTTGTCTTGGGGATAATCAATGGCTATCTAATTTTACTTAAAGATCTCTCAATGGGAGAGAACTCATGGATGGCACTGTAAATATAGCCAAATACACATGGCTGGAGAGGTCATAGATCCTAGAGAAAACCTCTTTCTAGTATACCTTACTGTATATTAAATATGGATCCTTATATTTACAGACAAATATACCCGTCACCACTCATCAAAGAAGCTTCTTTTTGCATCAGATGGAAGCTATTACAGAGTTCCACAGCTAGTCATATGCAAATGATATTTGTCTGAGAATTGCCCAGTCCTAAGTGAAACCTCTACCGTGGATCCTCTACACCTAAGGCTCACGGAACACAGGTGGAAGGAGGGAGAGAGAATGCTAATATATCCCTCAACTCTCACCAGCAAGCTTCCTCACACAACACAGAGTGATGTACGCAGAGGTCACAACTGACTAAGTTTTAGAGCATAAAAGACTGCAGAGTTTGTGTCCCTGGACAGAACTCCTATATTAAGCCTCACCCACTCATGTCTCAGGGATCATTGTAGAAGAGGAGGCATAAGATTTTAAGAGCCAAGGTTGGTACATGAACATAAGGAAACAGAGTCTTTCAGGCCACTGGGAACTTGTTCATGAACTTGCAATGATGGTGACAGCATGTCCAAGACCCATGGTGTCTCAATCAGACAAAAACTCAGCATAGAACCTGGGAAATGGGCAGAAGGCCTCAACCCTAGCTGGAGAACTGTTGGTAACTGGTCACTGCTGGGTGAGGGAGAGTAGATTTTCTTCAAGGGAGTGACTCTAGATAGTATGACTAGACTCCAACGGATGAACTTGCACCAAGGAACGTCTGGATACAAATGCATGACCACATAGGACTTAAAATATGACAGAATGCATTAAATCCAGTGGGGGAGGGGTATGGAGGACACAAATGGGGTAGGGGGGTCTAGATTTGATTAAGATATATTATATGAAATGCACAAAAACTCAATAAAAATTTTTTAATTACAGCAACTATAGTGCTATTTAATATGTAAATTGTATTGCTATACATGAAATAAAGTGTGGTTTTTAACCTTGGCAAGAAAGAATACAGTAATGCAATTCTGGACATACAGTGTATGTCACATGTGATATTAAAAAACTGGAAGAAATTTTAAAAACAAAAGTTTGAATGAGAGAGACACCACTGTGAACTTGAAACTTTTGTTAAAAAATAAAATAAAGCTCTATTAAAAATAGAATTTATAGGAAAATAAAACTGCTATGGAAGAATTGAATGCAAAAACAAGCTGAAAAATAATATATTCAGCATGCATTATTATATAGCTAAACTTATTAGTTAAATAATGATGAGCTGTACATTCCATAAAATATTTGAGCAAGGTGCTACGGAGATAAGGAGAGGCAGCGTGTCACTGAGCTTGTTGTAGCCAGAGGAAAGGGTTTTATAAAAGGAGGTCACATTTCATCTGAGTTCAAAAGATGTTTGTCAGGCAAAGGTTGGAAGCGGCAGGGTGAAGGATAAACACAGCATGTGCAAAGGTTCAGAAATCTAAAATTTAAAGGATTCACCATGCTTCAGTAACAAAGAGCCATTCAACATGCAAGGACATGGAAAATAACGGGAAGACGGAGAGAAAGCTAAGCCTGATACCAGAGTGCAGGTCCAGACCAAATGGAGAAGCTCGGTGCTCTTTCTCCTAAAAGTTATGGGGAGCGTTGGTAGGCTTTTGCTGAAGACAATAAAATCATCTGTCCTATGTTTTAGAAAGGTAACAGGTTGAAGGATTAAATGTAGGTTAAAAAGCATGAGAGACTGATGGAAACATCAGTTAGAGCACTGGATATTCCGTAACTTTGTGTGGGGGGGGTATGTATTTGGGGGGTCTGCATGCATATGTGTGCTCATGTGTATGGAGGCCAGAGAACATCCTCAGGTGCCTCTCCTCAGTGCCATTCATCTTGGTTTTTGAAACAGAATTTCTCATGGACCTAAAAATTACCAAATAAGCTAAGTTATTGGCCAGTGAGCCCCAAGGGATCTGTCTGTCTCCACCTCTATGGGTAGGATTATAGGTATACACCACCATGCCCAGTTTTTTTTTTTTTTTTTTTTATTAACAGAGGTTCTGGGGATCAAATTCAGGTCCTCTTGTTTGCAAGACAAGGACTTTACCAACTGAACTGTCTCTACAGCTTTTCTAGAAAATATTTACTCTGGACTGGAAGTCTACAGGCCATTTGGGATCATCCACCAGACAAGTCTAACCTTCAGCCTACAGGCCACAGGCCTAATGAATGAGAATGTGGCCCAACACATTTGAAGACAACATTATTTCACAGTGTCAAAAGGTGAGATTCCCTTGACTGACAGTGAACTTCTTGATGCATTTGTGTGTCAAATCTGAGCCACCATCAAAATACTTCTAAGGATTATGATAGCAGGGACAGGCTACATGGCCAAAATTCAGGACTTGCAAGAACATAGTGGTCTGCTGACTAGAACTGTTCTTCATACCTCCCTCTCTTGCTGTGTGCCCTGTGGGCCTTACTGCTCCAATATGAATCACCTGACTCCTTCTCCCCTTTACTTGCAGTTGACTTGTACCTAAGATCCAGCAAGAAAGTCAGAGAGTGAGGCAGACATTCTCCAACTCCCAATCCAGAGTAGCCAGTGTTTAGCAGCAGCATCCTGCCCCTCTCTCCATCGGTAGCCCCCGTGCAATGGGCCATCCTCTGTGGTTACAGCTCTTTCTGCATTCCAAGCACTGATCCTTACCCATAGTTGTAAAGCTGTACCCAGCAGTCATTTTACTTGGACGCACACATAAATGATTGCCAACAAGGAAGAAATCTATCTTTTCAATCCCTGGAAACCAAAGACTCCACACCATGAAGGCTGCAAAGGAAGTACCACAACTGGTTCTCAGGAAAAAGAGGAAGAGGGGAGAGCATGGACCAGGGCCTGTCTTGGGGCTTTGGGGACAGTATTTAAAGTAAGTTCAGGAGCGGATGGGCTGAATTACTTAGGCAGGGTCTGGTATACAGATGATAACTACGTGACTGGTATGTGACTTTGTTACTTACCTCCTTGCTGTGACAAAATACCTGAGTAATGCAACCTCACAGTTTAAGGGTACCTCCACCAAGCAGGAAAGCACAGTGGCAGGAGCTTGAGACAGGTGATCACATTGCATCCTCAGTTGGGAGAAAGCAGAGAGATGAGTGCTGGTACTCAGCTTACTGTCTCCTTTTCATTCAGACTGGTATTCCAGCCCATGGGGTAGTCCTCTCCACATTTAAAGTAGGTGTTCCTACCATCGCTAACCTAATCTAGAAATTCTCTCACAAACAAGCCCAGAGGTTTGTCTGATGGGTGATTCTACATCATCTCAAGTTGACAAACAATATGAGCCATCACAGCAACAATGGGATGACTTAGAGCAGAGGGGCTATTTGCTTGAAATATAAGAGTTTGATAAAAGGAGATAGTTGGAACATGAACTCCCAATGATTGGTTTGTTTGAAAAAGTACACTGGCAGAAAAGTCCTTAGCTCTCTAGGAATTAGAGAACACTGGGTAGACATTACGAAGACAGGAAAAAAAAATATGGCCAGTACACTAAGACTCGTAAAGTATATGGATGGCACCCATTTCCCACTTGCCCCATGCATGTCAACCATCTTCTTACTTCCTGCGGGTTTGTTCAACCTGATGGATGTCTTATAAAGCGTGTTTTCAGCCAGGTGTGGTAGCTCATACCTATAATCCAGTACTTGGGCGGTAGAAACAAAAGGATCAGGAGTTCAAGGTCATCTCAGACTACATAACACCCTCTCTCAAAATAAATAAAAATAAATAAATAAAATAAATGAAAATACTTTCATTAAACTTTCCAATTAGACGTTTGTTTCGGCCATCTGCTTCCCACCAGGACCCTATTAGCAACTGCTAATCTCTCTCTTATGCTGGCTACATAAATCTCACTACATCACACGAAACTCACATTACATGTTTCTCATGTCATAAAATTCTTCTCTTTACAAAACAAGTGATGATTCTTGGCATGATAGAGCAACATTTTCATTTAGAATACTAGTTCTACTCTATTAAAATTAGTCATGGAAAAAGCAGTCAGCCATAACTAATGTTCCAACATTTTCAGTGTACTCTGTTGATCTTATTTATAAATGCCCAAAGGGTCAATTCCATAATCAAAACTAATGCTCTATAATTAAGAATTTGAAACTTTCCCCCAACAACCACACTGAGGAAAATTTTGTCTAATCTCTTTTCACTAGATGTGTGTTGCAGGGACCCCAGGCGAACAGGAGAGTAACCAATCCTGTTGCTCCCTCTATCGGGATACTCTGGGTCAAACAGACCCTGCAGGAATTCCCAAGGCTATGAGTTTCTGCTGCCCTAAGAAACTTCAGCCTCACTAGGCTGTTTTGATTCCTTGAATGGGCTAATCCTATTTCATTTTTAAAAACTTTTACTTTTTTGTTTAACTTTTTAAAAAACTATTGAGAATTTCATACATGCATATAAGGTGTTTTGATCAAATCCACGCCCACTCCATCCACTCCAACACCTCCCATATCTCCCCATCACTTTTCTGGCAACTTCGTGTACTCTCCTTCCTTCCTTCCTTCCTTCCTTCCTTCCTTCCTTCCTTCCTTCCTTCCTTCCTTCCTTCCTTTCTTTTTAAATGGGGCTTTTTGCTACTTTCTTTCTTTTTAGTGGGGCTTTTTGCCTCTCTAACATTCCCCCTTCTGAAGAGGTAACCCTAAAATCTTTTAGGGATTAGATAAAAGCTCTCAAATACTTTTGACATTTTTGTCCCAAAGAAAAGTAGCCAGTTGCTTGGCTAAAAGCCAAAATGTCCTTGGGCCTCTTAGCAACATACTCTGTTCCAAAGGCCAAAAACTTTTACATTTTTAGTTTTATTACAGTGCTGGATATAGAGCCTAGAGACCTGCACATGCTAGGCAAGTGCTCTACCACTGAGCTACATCCACAGCCCCAGCTTCTTTTCTTCCTCATTTTTTATTCATTCTTTGAGAATTTCATACAATATATTTTGATCATTTTCACCCCTTCCTTTGACTCCTCCAAGCCCCACTCCCCCTATATTCCATACTCACCAAATTTTTCCTCTTTTTTAATACGTAGATTCCAGTAGTGCTACCCATACACTGTTGGGTTTGTGGTCATCCACTGGAACATGGTCAGCCTGTCAGAGATCACACCCTTAAAGAAAACTGATTCTCCATCTCCCAGCAGCTGTCAATTGCCAATAGCTCCGCAGCTAGGGGTGGGTACATCATACCAAACTTTCCTTTCCATTCTGGGCTTTTGTCCGGCTTGAGCTTGCAAAGGTCGTTTGCATGCTGTCACAGCTGCTATGCATTCTGTTAGTTTTAAAAAGAGAATGACCCCGCCACACCTGTGCCTGGAATCTCTTCACCAAAATCCTCAATCCTCTGACTCATAACTCCTGCTTTTTCATCCTTCTGTTCTCAGATAAAATAGAGAAGAATGGAAAGTGATTGGATAAAGGAGCATTAGTTACAGCTCCCATCAAAGATCAGTTCTTTTCTTTCCTAGTAACCATATTATCTGTGTTTCAGGCTAAGATGCCTTTTTATATCTCTCTTTATACTGAAAATGCTGAAGTATATTAATTAAACAGAGATGGTAACCTTGAGTAGGTAATGTTGTTTCTATAGACCTATTATCTCTTTGAAGTGCTTAGATAATCCCCAGCTTTTTTCTCACTCTCAAAAGGTTGTCATAAAGGTCAATGCCATAATAAATGTATCAACACTATGTAAATTTAATAAGCTGCAACAATGTTCTTCTTCTTATTATTATTGTTATTATTATCATTAGGACAAGGTATTCTGCCATGTATCTCCAAATCCAAGGCTTCTATTCCTAAGAGCACTGGGAGACTGATTTCTAAATCAAGTACCTGCAGAATGTGAAAAGACTTACATCCTGGTATGTTCATTTATCAGCACCTACTATGTTCATCTGTCAGTACCTACTATGAAATGATCTGTGTGAGAAATGCTGAGACTTCAAGAATGTTCTGGATGTTCAAGGATGACTGTGCTGGGAGGAACTACAGTCTAAGAAAGACCAAATCCAGACCAGGTAAACACTCTAAAGTTCTCTATGCACAACAAGAGGAGAGGGAGGGTCCTATGTTGGCATACTCCATATCTAGGATGGATGTGAACAGACTCTAATAATGGAACTATTTGCCAAGTTTTAGGCAAGATTGAGGATATCTACAGGAGATGTTGAAGACCCAGAACTAAACAGTTAAGCCCTGAGTGGAAGAACAAAAGAAAGAAAAAAAAACCTGCTACCAGAACCCTATTGAGAGATGGAGAGATGGAGACAGGTAAGAATGTCCAATGGCAAATCAAAGCTACCTTTCAGTCAGGTGAGTAAATGGTACAATGTTTTTCTCTTCTCTCTGAGAACTCTTGACAGGTCTCCTAATGACCACTCCAAGTGGTACTAGAAGGCAAGGGAGATGAGCAGTACCATTCATCAATGCCATAATTCCAGGGAAAAGAGAGGACATGTAAGTATGGATACTATCATAGAAACAGATAGAAAATAACCAGTACCAAGTTCACATAAGGAAATTTCTAGCTCTACCAAGAATACGCCAAAAGACCTCAGAAGAAGAGAGATTGTGTTAGTTTGCTATGACTTCTATAACAACATATGCGGCCTAAAACAGCAACACTATATTCTCTCATAGTTCAGCAGTCAGAAATTTGAGACCAAGCCACACTCTTGATGAAGGTTCTGAAGGAAGAATCTTCCTTTACTTCCTCCTGGCCTCTGGTGGTAGCTGGTAAACCTTGGCCTTGTCTTGCAGATGTGTCCCTCCGATCTCTGTCTCCATCAGCAAATGTCCTTCTTCTCAGTGTACACCTCCATCTCTCCATAGAATCATCTTCTGAAATCCCAGCCCATGTTTATCTAGTATGACCTCAAACCAACAAATTACATACAAAAAGGCCTTATTCCAAACTGAGCTGCATTCTGAAGTTCCAGTGAATGTGGAGTTTGGGGTGTTAGATTTAGAAGTACAGAGAAAGAATAAACTTTAGGTAAAAGAGAAGAGGCAGACCTCGTAGCAGGCTGAACAGGGAATTTATTCAGTGAAGGTTACACAGCTTCTCTGCAGACAAACAAGCTGTGCAAAGGTGTGAGGGGGTAGTGCTAAATTATATGTGGCTAGAAAACAAAGGAAGCACATACACACACAGCTGTGAAGTCTGGGCAGAGGTGTCCTTGGGCCCCTTTCCTGGTGCTGCAGAACAAAGAAGCTGTTTAGCTCAGATGTGGCTAGTTTGATAATGGTGGAACAGCGACGGCAGAGAGGCATCCTAGCAAGGACTGAGTTGTCTGACGTACTGCCGCTATGCAATGCCTGAGATAGGGATGTGACTATTAACAGTGGGGCTAGGGCGAGCCATTTGTCTCAGGGAATTTCTGGTTTCTATTGGGAGAACACAATTGAGGACAAGTGCAGATATCTTTTATGATATAGCCTGAACATTTTTACATACGCAACAGGCATACTTGGGTGAGAGGCAAGGCTGTCTGACCACACGTGTGACTGTGAACAGTCACACAACACTGTAAATCCTACTGTACATGCTGATTTTCCTGCCTATTCCCATGACATCAAAAAGGTCCAGGTCAGTAATGGGACAGTGCAAGAGCTGCTATCTGGCAGGAAGTCTACATTTGCAAAGGTAGAGAAAAGCTTAGGTCTCAATCTTGGAAAATGTGCAAGAAGTGATCTCAGTGTTCGAGTTCAAAGAGACCTAAATGAAAAAAGTGTCAGAAGGTCACATACAAAAGATGGAAAGAGACAGCATGCCTAAAGATCAAACAAAGAAGGGGCAGTAAGAACTCTGGTCTGAAGAGAGTTAGCGCAGACTAGTTGGTTAGATCTGACAGAAAACCCACCTTCCATCTATAGGAAAGTAAGGAAGGGTCTTGAGGCTCTTCAGGGGCTGCTGTGGATACTCAGTTCTCAGAGAAACTTGAGAGGAGCAGTTTTCCTGGGATTCAAGAGATGTCTGATTTTAGCAAAAGAAGTGCTGATAAGCATTGTGGGAAATCTGGCACACCCCAGGTTCCTGGCACAAAAACAAGAAGCCAGCAGGGTCAAGTGATCCCAACAAGCACAGAGAGAAGGATCTGTAGATCTCCTTAGACTCTTCCTGCCTTGGGTCTAGCTCAACAGCCAAGTTCGAAACCAAAGAGATCAGACAATATTAAATTTGTTACATTATATTTTAAAGCAGTGCTTGTACGGAAAGTCTCAGGTTAGATAGAGGCTAGAGTACATAGTATGATTATTAGGATTATACAACACATCCACTTACCAGGATCTATTGTCTCCAAAGCAAGTATGACTCTTCTGTAACAATTTCCTCTGAGATAAAACCTTCTATCTCAGAGGGAAGCTGAGTAAACAAAAGGATGTTCTAAAGAAAGATAAACAGCAGGTTGTCTGAACACCACGATGTTCTAAATTTTAAAAGGTAAACAACAGGATGTTGAGGGAAAGTGAAACAGTCCATCCTGTTGAGTAGCTCATTAAGTTCAAGAAGTAAACAACAATAGTTTCAGAAAGTATCTGAAATTGACCAGGTTCACTAGCATCCTGTATCCCCAAGCATGTACAAGTGCTAAGAACTGAGAGATGCTCTCTGACCAACCATAACTCCTAGAAAAAACAAAGACCAGCAACCTGCGTGGAACAGGCTCAGAATTACTGAAAAAGGAAAGGACATTCTCAGGCCTGTTGAGCTGCCTTTAGGTTGTGTAATAAGCTCCAGGCTTTCTGTTTCCATTGGCTGTCACTCTGCTGGGGTTGGCTGTGGTGATGCCACTGTGAGCCCTTTCTGCTCCTGTAAGTAACCCCAATAAAACTTAACGGGCTCACCAACTTGGATTTTGGTACTATCTCTACTTTGGTCTGTTATTTGTTCTCCATCTGGGGTGAGTAGATGGTTGTTTACATCTCTCCAGGAATTGTGTCACACAAGAATTTTTAAACTGCATTCCCTGGAGCTTAAGCCTTACCCTAGGAATGGAAGTTCTCATGAACAGTTGGGGCGAGGAATGGGTTTCCATGTAGTTTTTGTTAATATATGGTTTGCAGTGACATATATTTTAAAGAGATTTATCACAAAAGATGATGCTAACACTATCTCTGCCACTGGTTATGCTATACTAAAGATGATTCACTTTATTTGTGTTATGAGAATTGTGAGGTTATGAAAACTGATTTAAAAAGTGACAATGTTACCTGTTAGATAAAAGCCAGGCAGGGAACAGCCACAGGACACACAGGAGGACTCCAGTAAAGCAAAGTTGATTTCTTAGGATTGCTGGTGGCTGGCAGCTCAGAGGGAGAGAAAGGAAACCAGTAGTCTTCTGAATGCTGAGGAAGTTCTTACAAGGTGGCTGGGGAATGTGGAAGGTGGCAAAGATAATCTTTCATTTCAAGGGAAGTAGCTTGAACTGAGACAGTTCTTACATCAGTGGGTCTGGGTGTAGGGTCCTGTGTATCTTCCAAAATTATCTGGGGGACAGCTCTAAATGTAGCTGTCTAGCCAGTTCCTGTTTTGCAAGGGGGCCCTCATGGCCTGTCTTGTGAGGCTTTTTTACATTGGGAGAGGGTCGTCTACAGACTTGGACTCTAACATTACCTACATACAGAGCATTATTGCTAACACTGATATGATAGCATCATCATTATTGTGTCGTTGGCCAATAGAGATCACTTGGCTTCTTCCTTCCTAAACTGTATGCCTTTAACTCCTTTTTCTGGCCTAATTGCTCAGGCTAGAATTTCAACCATAATGCTAACTAGAAAACAAGAAATCTCATGATTATTTTTCTTGATTTTAAGGGAAATGCATCCATCCTTTCATGATTAAGAATAATGTAGGCTGTAGAAGGTTTTCTTGTAGGTAATTTTTAATCATGTGAGGGCTAGTGCTTTCAATTCTGAGTGCATTGTGCTTTGTTTTGATTTTAGTTTGATGGAGTACTTCATAATAAAACAGTAGGGGATTTTGTTAGAGATTGTACTGTGTCTGTTTTTATGGATATGTTTTATTTTTCAGGATAGCATTACTCAGTCACTAAGAGATTATCTCTTCTAAGTATGCCATGCATCCTTCATTATATTAATTGTATATTTTATCTTTAATCGTGCTAAAATTAATTCATCATCTTAACCCACTTTACATATATAGTCCATTACATAAAGTACACTGACATGTTATAAGGGCTTTTGTGGTACTGGTGATGGTGGTGGTGGTGGTGGTGTGGTGGTGGTATGGTGGTGGTGGTGGTAGTGGTGGTATGGTGGTGGTGGTGGTGGTGGTGGCGGTGGTGGTGGTGTGGTTGCTGCTGCTGCTGCTGCTGCCACCTCTACTGCTGCTATTTCTGTGTTACCAGCTGTGCTCACTACACAGAATGAAAAGAAAAGGCCATTCAAGAGATACATTTTACTAGGACTGAAGTTTGCAAAATGAGTGGATAGCACAAGAGAGTGTCTTGTGGATGACTCGCCAAATAAGCTGAATAGCCTGGCAGTATGTCCAGAAGAGGTCATGTGGCACTGCTGTGGCTTGCAAGTAAAGAATGTTTTAGCAGCAATCACAGCATGACTTCCAATTCCATTAATCACTGGCTTTTTGTTGAGTTAAGAATGTGCTCCCATTCATATCCTCAGATAAGCTGCAGGGTCAGCTAAACTTCAGCAAGTTTTGTCTTATCAGGCATACTGTTGGTGGTGGTGATGGTGGTGGTGGTGGTGGTGGTGTGGTGGTGGTCTCAGGTACCACCACGCCTGCCTTCAGGAGTTCACTTTTTATTACTTTTTAACCTAATATGCAAACTAATCAGTTTCTTTGTGGCACTGAATGCTTTTGGGGTCACGTGCATGACTGAGGATTTAGCAGTGACTAAAACTGGCAAAAACTCTTGCCCTTGTTATGGAAAAATCAGAGACCAAGAAGCCAAAGTCAGGTGAGGAAAGGAAGTTTAATTTGATGCTAGTGGGACTGACTCACAAATAGAAGAGTCAGACCCCTTGTTCCAGTTTTGGAGGGCTTTTATACTCACATGTGAGGAATGTAAGCAAAAGGTACATAGCATGTACGTGGTTATTAGTAAGATAACATTTGGCGGTAAAGGTTACCGGAATGTGAAAGTTTTGGAAACAAAGGCTTCCATCCTAGTCAACCAAAGGGGCAGGATGGGAGACTCCTGCTCACCTCCCCCATACCCAACTCTTGTCTCAGAGTTTTCCTGCTTCAAAGTTCTTAATTATCATCACATTGCAAAAGCTTTTAGCAACAGACTTGCTCTTCCATTTCCATAATCTACTAGGTAAGCTTATGTTAAGTATGTTCACAGCTATACAGTAAAATAGGGATATTGCCTAAGTGAAGAGGCTTGGACTATTAATGGATATCTAAGAAAAGTCTCCTTCATATCATCGTTTTGAGAGTAAATATCAAAGATGAGAGAAAGTGAGTTATATAGACATTTGATGGAAAGCACTCCAGGCAACAGTACCAGCAGGTACAAAGACCCTGACGCAGAACACCGAATAGAGCATTGATTCTGGACATACGGAGCGGGCGAAGGAGAAGTTAGGCAATAATAAAACTACACAACAGTTCTATCACATAAACCACTGCATGCCATTAGAATAATTTTGGATTGACTCTTTACAGGATGGGAAGTTACAGAAAATATTTAATCATTAAGGTAGCTTGACTGATCTTACACTTGAACTTGGAGTTTATGCTAAGAAAAAACTGAAGGAGACACACACAGCAGCTCAAGGTGAATTCAAGACAACTGTAGTGGTCCATAAGGAATACTGATGTTCATAAAAAGAAGGAGGAAAGATGTTATTGGCTATGACTATGTTTGTAAGATCGCTCTTCATTTCTTAAAAAACTGAGATCTTGGAACCACCCTCTTGCCACATCCAAAATGTGATTGAAATTTCTTTCCCGCTGGTGTTCTATTACTATATTAAATTAGAAGTAATTCACTGAATTTATATATTAACTTGGGTGACATCAATTACAAAACGTGTTGTCTTGCACGAGTGTTTATGATTCTTTTTTTATGTGCCATGATAAAGGTTTGCAGTTTTCCTTCCAAAAGTTACATACATTTTTAATAAGGCTGCTTTAGGAGAACTGAGTATGAATATACAGAAATTTCTAACTGGTTATGACTGATCAAAAGGAAAACTGTACTGACTTGTATATATTTAGTATGTTCCTGGCCATTTTGTTGAGTTCTATTATTCTTGTGTTTTTTAGCCTTTCAGTTTAATCTTTCTTATTATGTAGAAAATCAGTATTTAGTAAGTTTATTTGCTACCTGGGTAGTCAAGTTTTCTCAGTGAAAGGGATTTGGAAGTGACCTCAACATAGTGATTGAAAGGCAGATTTTAATGCTGTGTGTGAAATGAAGAACAGCTTGAACACAGAGACCAGGATGTAGCTATGGATGCTTAGAGGCTGACCCCTACAGAGAGATGGAACAGGAAGAAATGGCAAGGCAGGGTCCGGAAATGATGGCTTCTGAGGGCATTTAAAACAAGCTTGGGTTCACGTGGGTTAGACTTCTAAGGAACTTTGAAGTTCTCCAGGTTGAAATTCATATATGTATGAAAACAATGAGATGAAGAGAGAGGGACGTTTGCAGATGCTATAGGACAGTAGCCAAGTCAGGACTAAAACGCTCTTTTTCGGTTCTTGTTCCACTGAACAAGGAGCCAATTTGTAGGAAAGGACCCAAGCCAGAAAGAAATAAAGAAGAGAAATGGGATCTCTGGCACTTTTACATCCTCTGCAGTTGGGGAGGGGTTAGAATAACTTATGCTCCCCACATCTCCACAAGGTGTAAGGAGAGAGAGAGAGAGAGAGAGAGAGAGAGAGAGAGAGAGAGAAAGAAAGAAAGAAAGAAAGAAAGAAAGAAAGAAAGAAAGAAAGAAAGAAAGAAAAAGTGATAGAGAATAATGAGCATCAAGTGCTTTTCACCATGAATTATCCGTTGGACTCCAGAGAAGCCCAGTTACTCCTTAATGGCCTCAGCTGCTTCCCCGCCTTTTAAAGACAGTTTTTATGGGCGTGGTGGTGCAGGTGGCAAAGGCCTTTAATCACAGGCCTTTAAACCCAGCACTCGGGAGGCAGAGGCAGGAGGATCTCTGTGAGTTCGAGGCCAGCCTGGTCTACATAGTGAGTTCCAGGCCAGCTGGGGCTACAGGGAGACCCTGTCTCAAAAAGAGAAAAATTAATTAATTAATTAATTAATTAAATTAAATACAACCTTAGATTGGAGGTCATCATCACCCCACAGACATGTTTTGATTTTTTTCTAGGTTGTAAAACAATTTGAACTATTTGACAGATTTTGGAAATCATGAAAGTTCACATAAAATCTGGATTGCTGGTTTTTAGTTTGAAACATATAAAGGACCTACTACTCTGGGTCAGCATGCTGCGTAGCACCTTCTGTCTGTGTACGGAAGTGTCTGCCTTTGTCCCTGCCTCTCAATGTACTCACTCAATTTGCTCACTTTCCCCAATGTGCTCCTGTAACTTTGTGGTTCAGCCCTCCTCACCAGCTGTGAGCTTCTGGGAGTGGGGTCTGTGATGCTGACTTTTACAGCCTGATTTCAGCAAATGCATCTCAGGCAAGCCGCATCTGCATCTCTGTCCTGAATTCTTTCTCTGTGTTAGCTCAGCTGAGCTCTCCATTTCTCATTGTCACCACACACCTCCTCTTCAGGAAGCTTGGGATGCTAGTTCTTGGCCAGAGTGTCTTTCTGTCATTTGGATGTTCTCTATTTCTTCCCTAAGCTAAATGGACTGGCTTCTGCCCACTATGGCTCCAGAATGAGCAAGTGACAGACCCCAGTTCTTGGCTCCTTTCCAGAATAAATCCTGCTGCTCTCTCATTATACCTTCATTCCACAAAATCCAGTGTAATAAATGAATCAGCAACAAATGGTGGCCATTGCTTAGAGAAAGAAAAGGAGCCAGTGTTGACACTGACCGCTCTGCAGGCTTGAGGCTCCTGCAGCAGCAAAGAGAAAACAAGCAGAGGTCACATTCCAGTCCAGGCTAAGCTGTCACAGCCATCTTGACAGCCCTAGCCAGAGGCTGTCAGGAGGAAAGTGAGCTGTTTTAGTTTAAGAGACAGGAGGGACACTGAAGGCAAGATTAGAGCTCTAAGAGCACTGCTAACTTTTGTAATCAGTCAGAGGTGATAGTCTGGGGGACATCTGGGCAAAAGCAGGCGACTAAAAAGCACAATGAAGCAGTTATCTCAGAAAAACAAAAGACGGTCACTGGGTAGACTAGAGGATGATGTAATAGATTGAGACACAAACCTTAGCCATGAGGCAAAGATACAAGAAACGAGCATAATTGGAGCCAACCTAGAAAAGAGATTGGAAGAACAGCTAGAACCCCAGGTTTACAGGTCCTGTATGGAAAGCTAGCAGGGACAGAGATGGCTAATAGTCAGATATTTCCCCCAAACTTTAACCCAACTGCAAGAATGATTGATAAGGCAGATCCATTGCCTGTGTGGAACTGGTTAAAACAGACAAATTAGAGCCTACTGACCTCCAACCCAGGGATCCTCATCTCAAAATCTGTGGTAGCTAATATTTATTATCAACTTAATTGGATTGAAAAGCATCTAGGAGATTAATACAGCACACTTCTGTCTGATATGTAAAGGCACTTCCAGAAAGGACTTCCAAAGGGAGGGAAAATCCAGCTTTAATAAAGGCAGAGCCATCAATAGGCCAGGGGTCTGGGAGAAGTAAGAAAGACAGAAGCAGCTCACTGCACAGACATGTTCTCATATTCTCATATTCTCTCTCTCTCTCTCTCTCTCTCTCTCTCTCTCTCTCTCTCTCTCTCCCTCCCTCTCTCTGTCTCTCTCTCCCCCCCACCCTCTCTCTCACCATCATGAGGTAAACAGCTCTGTTCTACCATCCCCCTCCACCATGATACTCTGCCTCACCATAGGCCCAGAAACAATGGAGTGAGCCAATCTAGGACTTTTGAAATCATGAATCAAAATAAGTTTTTCTTTTCTTTTTTTTTCCTCTTCTTTTGTATGGTAGCCATGGGCTCGCCAACACACTCCGCTCCTGCTCATTCTCTTACTACGTGAACCCGCCAAGCAAGGAACTAGAAACAAACTTTCTAGCATGAAATTTCGCTTAGGGTTCCTCCAGTCCTCTGTGAAAAACAGGATTGATCTCATGCCATGTTCCCCACTTTTTCCTGTGTGCAGAGCCTCCAAGCAGAAGGGCAAAGTCAAAGTGTAAGTCCTCCCTGCCACACTTGGAAAAAGTTATGTTTCCATCTCAAATAAAAATAGAAAGCCAGATAAGAAAGGAATGAATTCAGGGACAGAAAAGAGCTATTGAGCGAGGATATAAATATTTTTGAGTGCCGTTTATGATCTGAGGTTAGAAAAATAAGGGTCATCTCTGCCCTTGGGGAGCTATCAGACATCAGGAGAGACAGGCATGCACATATTATGACACAACAGTGTAACAAGTATGAAGGACGAGAAAGGCTTAGCTCTTCCAGGACAATGAGGAGGAGTATAAAGATGTCTACAATGGGAGGGAATGATGGGTCAGAAGTCTTCATAGACAAATCCCCTTGAAAGATGTCCCTAACTATTAAGGGAGAATGTTAATCAATGGTACAAGCCCAGCTTCAATGACTGGCACAGCATAGGCCATTGGTAGAATAGGGCACTTTTATCTTGGGGACCATCAACAGCTACCTGATTGGATTTAAAGCTCACTTAATGGGAGGAAATTCATCTGTGGTACTGTAAACATAACTAAATACACATGGCTGGAGAGGTCATGGATCTTAGAGAAAACCCTAAGATTATTACATCCCTAGACTAATATAAGTTTTTACTATGGGAAAAATATGTATCCTTATATTTACAGACAAGTATCCCAATCACTACGCATCACGACTCTTTGCACCAGACAGAGACTATTACAGTATACCACAACTGGTCATACACAGACATTGCGAATTGCCCAAGCCTAAGTGGCATATCTACAATGCAACCTCTACACCTTAGGCTCATAGAACATAGAACAAGGGGTAAAGAGGAAAATAAGGACTCTCTCGATTCTCATTAATGAAGCTCCCTCACGCAACAGAGGGCCAGGAACACAAAAGATCACAAATGGCCATAGCATAGACAGTAAAAGTCTGTAGATTGTGGGTCCTTGGACAAGACTCCTATATTAAATTTTGCCCACCCAGGGCTCAGGGACCATTGCAGAAGAGGGGGTGGAAAGATTATAAGAGCCAGGGAGGAAGTACATGACCATATGGAAATAGAGGCCTACAAGCTCCTGGGACCCTGCTCATAAGAACCTACAGCAATGGTGTCAGCATGCACAAGACCCATGCAAATTTAAGCAAAAAAAAAAACCCAGTATAGAACTGGGGAAATGGGCAGCAGGACCCAATCTTAGCTGAAGAACTACTGGCAACTGATTACTGCTGGGTGAGGAAGAGCTGATCTTAAAGTGAGGGACTCTAAATAGGTTGACTAGATCTCAGTAGGTGAACTTGTACTGAGGAACGTCTGGGGACACTAAGTTGACATAATAGGTCTTAACACAAATGATAGAATGTATGAATTCTGGGGGGGGGGGCTATGGGAAGGTGTCAGTGGAGAAGGGGATATAAAGATGATTAAAATTGACTGAGATGTTCTGTATGAAATATACAAAAATTCAGTAAAACATTTACAAAATAAAGAAGAGAAGCACAAGCATGCCTGGGGAGGAAAGATGGGAGAAGACAATGTTCTAACAGCAAGGAAAGGCATGTCCATAGGACAGAGATCAGAAGATATTCCTGTTACAGAATGAAGAATAGATTGTCACTTGAGTGCTGATTTTTAGTACTTTGATAAAGTAGCTATGCTTCAGTTCATCACAAATTCAAAGACTTTTGAAATTTATCATATCCTAAAACTAATACATATTTCTCTCCAAATCTTTTCTTGTCATTTTATTTCCCTCATAAATAACATCCCAATTCCCCAGTTACTTAAGTGGAACTGACTTTCCCCTGTATCCCTCATTATATAATATAATATCCTCAAGGTATACCATGTGTGTTTGCTTCATATCTATCAAACTTGGCCCGCCCTCTCATGCTGTATGATGAAAACAGCTCTGAACAGCATCATTTTTTATGTTTATTCCTCTAATAGTTCAATAGTTCGCAGACTCTGTGATTTGTCCAAATCTAATATGGTACCCTGGGTTTAAAATTTTATCATACCTTAACCCTAGCTTTTTTTTTAATCCTCGGGACCACAGTCCCCCAACAGAGGCCTGAGCCTCTGATGAAGTTTTTATTAAATCCACAGAAGTACTTTTTTTAATTTAACCCTAGCTTTTATGATAAACTACAACTCCTTAATATATCACAAAAGACTGTTTGCCACCTAACATACACACACACACACACACACACACACACACACACACACCACCACCACCACCACCACCACCACCACCACCACCAAGAAGTGAAGCCTCTTCCTTACCACTCTGCCTATTTATTCCTGTAGTATGAAGTCTGAGACTCGGGGTTCAAGAGGGACAATAAGGCAGATTGTCCTTTTTGGATAAGAGATTTGACAGGGGAGCATCAGAGAGAGGCAGCATGTCAGGTGCCCTGAGAAGAGTGCAGACCCACAAAATAATGTGGGTTTTTCCCTTTTACAGGTTTTAGATAGAAGTGGGGGAGGTCTCATGCCATGTAGTTGATGAATAGCCTGTAGTACATGCTTACAGTCAGGTTGTCTCTGCTTCCCCGGAACAACAGAGGAAAGGGGAAGATTTAGCCCTTTAGTGTGTGTGTCCATCATGTGTTCATAGCTTCCTTACACTTACGGTCACATAATTACTAAGAATTTTAAAGACTGGAGACCTTACTTCTTTGCCTCATCTGGAACATGTTCCATGTTCACTATCTGGATAGCTCTTAACTTCACTCCAAAAAGCAGTTCAGGTTTTCTCATCTCAAGGAAATGAGTACAGAAACTCCACCCTATGGTGAATATCTTTTGTGGTTGACCACACTGTCCTGGGACCAAGACCTCCACAGCCAGATTATTCCTCACAAGCATAGAAACTGAAAATCTAATTATTGATCAATCTAGTATCTGCTATACCTAGCACGGTATGTAGCAATAGTATGGCAAACTTGTTACTGAATAAATTAATGGCTAAATCAGCCCAACAGCAGTAAATCTATTTTCCTCCAAGCTTATTTAAGTACAAACTTATACAGAACCTATAAAGAACTTGGAGAGACAGATGAATGAAATACAATCAAATTACTAATCAATTTATTAAATTCTCTGTTCTCTAAAACTAGAACCATGTGAATGACTAGGTATAAACATGTAATTACAGCCACTTTCACATAAATTATCTGACAGGCCTTCTAGTGCTAAGTTCATAGGGGCAAGATGTTTGTTTTTACCTGCATTCTCTGTAGAGTAACTTCTGGACCATCATACACCACAAGCAAACTGCAAACTAAAGACTCTCAACCACTATTGTGAGTTATTCATTACCTGTTCTTTGACAGTCTGTTTTCAAGAACGTTGGGATTCTCCACTGATATTACTAGGTGGATCAGGCCTGTCAGATTGGAGGAGAAGAAATATGGTATTGCTGGCTTTGAAATATCATCCTGTCCCCAAGAAGTTGCATGGTCCTTTTTTGATTTTCTTTTCAAAGGATTAACTGATAATACTAAATTGTTCATTCCTTTACTTATAAAAGAGAAAATAAGAAAAATCCTTTTCCACGTATTTTCATGGAATCAGGAATTTGTGAATTCCAGCAAAGCATATTTCTACAAAGCTTTCAAGATGCTCAGGTCATATGTTGTGAATCAGCTGTTCATTGTGGCTCTGCAGCTATGCCTGAGCTAACTCAGAACAGGACACAGTTAGGGGAAAATCAATCAGACTAATGGCAAGAATGTTTGGAGCATGTCCTTTAACTGAGGACAAATATCTGCACCTTTGGTGGACACAACAATGTGAAAATAATAGGCTTCAAAATTATAGAATGCCAGTTCAAATCCCAGCTCCACTGTTATGGAAAGGAAATAAAATTAATCAGCTTCCTCAGCTTCTGGCTTTCAAAACTATAAATTATGTTAAATAATAATCATCATGAACTGATTTAAAGACTAAAAACAATGGTTAATGTATAACACTTAGCAAAATTCCTGTTTAGTGATAGTCTCTTCTGTTCTCTGTCTCAGGGGCTAACTGTATCAATAGACGGTTGTTCAATTGATACAAAATTTCAATTATGCTAAATGAATAAGTTGTAAGAAGTAAATGATCAAGAGTTAATTAAATTGCAGCTGTTCCAACTTGTCTTTCCAGCTGATCTGCCACTTCTAAGGAACCTCTCTGCTTAACCTCTTCCTACCATTTTTACCATCCAGTTATTCAATAACCAATACTCTAAAATTAATTTCACCCCTAGATAATATAGAAAAAAAAGGAGCTTAGAATGTGAAATATCTCTTTGTGGTTGTCTCCATCATCAACTAGAGTGAGTTTGATGATATCTGTGCTTCAGGAGGTGGCTGGAGGCCTTTATGGTATTCTTCTTGTCCTGAATGTGATAATTAATGACTCTCTGGGAAATGCATACTTATTTACTACTAAAAACATTCTTGTCAGAATGACAGCTGTAATGACCACAGTGGCATACCATATATTATAAATACAGATGGTTTGCTATAGGAGAAAAGTTCCTGTATTTAAATGGAAGGATCTGTATTCGATACTAATTCATTCATTTTCTTAACATCACTTCCTCTTATTAATCTCTTCACCTCTCATCTGTATCCGCTGTTAAGTTGAGGAATTGCGGGTTTGTCAATGAATGAGATTAAAGTCCCTATGTGAAAGGTGCTATTAATCATAAACATATAGTAAAAATGCAAGACTCACCAGTCATTAAAGAAGCATAAAGAGTATGTGCCTGTAGAGTTTATGTAGAGAACGTCCTTTAATGCCCAGTACATTTTCAAAGGACAGATCTTCAACCTTCAAAAAATGTTGATTATGACGCTTATATTTTTATAATGGCTAGTGGGAATATAAACCATCATGTGAGAGTAAAAAAAAAAAGTGGTAATATAAAGGGAATATATGCGTGTAGATATTCACTAAAGAAGAAAGCACAAAAACAACTTATTCAATATATTCAATGTATTTGTGTCAGTTTAGCACATCACTCAATATGAAACATTGCTCAGACATAAAAAGCATAACTCTGTAGTACATGTAAACTATCCGATATATGGAAACTACGCTTATAATGTCAAATGTGAAGTAGAATAAAAAATTATAACTATGAAATTGGATAAAATATATTTTTAAGGTTGGTTGTATGTTACAAAATAATCCCAAAATATGAGTGACTGAAATTAAGGTTAATTTCTTACTTGTATCGAAGTCTGATTAAAGTGAACAGAGAGTATGTGGTATGTGTAGTATATGGTCTCTGCTCCAGAGTGATTTAGAGAACCAGGAACCTTCCAAATAGTGGTCCTGCCACTTCTCAGTGTCTTAGCCTCTTGGTCCTCCCCATCTGGCAAGAAGTGCGAAAATGAAGTCTTAACTGACACCACTTAGAATGACAACCATAGCTTCAGCTCATGGACACAGTCAAATAGTAGTCACATGTTCTCCAGTTCCATTTGGATAAGGTACTGGAAGATATGAATAGGAGAGTGTCAGGAAGAAGAGAAGGTGGGCCTGGTGAGCAGGAGGCTTATCCATGCCACAATATGGGGGTGGGAGAACTTGTGAAACTGATAGGAGTTAATTTCCTTAGGAGGCATGTTTACTTGCTAAGTAAAAAGTTTATTGTGCCATTTATGCCATATTATGTAAAATATATAAATGTAAGATGAACCAGTTTAAAACACCTGATTTAAATAATGTGTAAGGCCAATTCCACCTTTCATATCCATTGATTAGTAATTGTGGCATATTGAGATTTTATAATCCAACCTCGTCTCCTTCTATACCTTCTTATGTGTTCCAAGGACTGACACCTCAAGAAATATGGTCTCAATTTTGAGAACCATTTAATGGGAGATGTGAAGCATGGGCATTCATTAATAGGACAGAAAGTTTTAATTAAGCCCCATATGCAATTATAACTTTGCTAGTTATTAACAGTGATGAGAGAAATTATACAGCTATGATCACAGCAGAACTATTAATGGGTTTCTTGATGACACAACATTTGTTTAATGGAAGTGTTTCCTTTTATGTCCAAGTGCCATCCGAGGGCAGTTTGTCATCGTTATTAATTTACGATCATTTGATCTGTCACTCAGTTCTGGGTCCAATTAATAGGCAGAAGATGGCATAAGCTTCCACCTTGGAAGCATGCCAGGCAGAGATTTTATAACAAAAATGAAATTGGGACAAACATCAAAGTGGCTTTTTTAAAAAAAAAAGAGTAGACCCTTAGAAGACACAGAAGACCGGGAGTGCAGTACAAAGGGAAATTTCAAAGAGATCATACCCAGCCTTGATGGTTCTTGTACCTGCTGCGCTGAGGCCCCCAAGATGATGAAATGAGCAAATCGTAAGTCATCTCCTTTGAGTAGGATTTGTAGTGCAGGGGTCATTATACCCCTCTGCTGGGAATGCTGTGAAAAAAACGCCACAGTCAGGGGAGGCTTGAACAACAGGAACTGATTTCCTTACGGTTCTCGGATGCCAGGAGGCTTTATTTTTCCTGAGGCCTCTTTCCTTGCCTGGCAGAGGGCCTCTTTCATTGTTGCCTTTACTCTAAGCCCATGCGTCCTGATGACTGTCTCTTCCTTTTCTCATAAGGACATTGATCAGAGTGGATTAGGACCGCATCTCAGGACCACATTTAACTTTAATTACCTCTTGAGTGGCCCTGTCTCCAATGTAGTTCATCACATTGAAAGGTACACCTTCATATGACTTGGAGGAAGGGGTGAAAATTCAGTTAACAGGGAACATGTTTCTTTTACTTACTTATTTGTGTGTGTATGCATGTGTGTACACACGTGCATGTGGTATGTATACATGTGGTTTGTACACTTGTTTGTGCACTTGAAGGCTAGAGGTCAAAAAGAGAGTTTTCCTCTTTCTTCACCTTATTTTTTGAAACAGAATCTCACTGAGAACCTAGAGCTCATCCATTCAACTAGGCTGGCTGGCCATCAAGTCTCTGGGATCCTCCTGTCTCTGGGCCTCGTGCTCCGGCATTGGGGTTACAGGCATATACCACAGTGCCAAGCTTTTACATAGGCGCTTAGAATCCAAACTCAAGTCCGTATGTTACACAGCAAGTACTTCATCTGCTGAGCCGTCACTCCAGTTCCTATTTTGACTTGTCCCACCTGGAGGAAGTAGATCATTTTGAGGGTTATTCTTAGTGCTGTTGCCTTTTTTTCTCTCTACTTCCTGTCTTCCATTATGTGAAAAGGTTCTTTGTCATTCACACTATGATGCGCTACCTCAGAGAATCCATAGTCAGTGGAACCAAGAACTATGGACTAAAAAAAAAAAATCTCTGAAGTCAAGAGCCCAAATAAGTCTTTCCTTCCTTAAATTGTTTCTGTTAGATATTTGGTCACAGCAATGGAAAAGTCTCACTAATCCAATACCATTAGTTTTATTTTCCACTTTCCAGGTAAGGAAATAAAAACAGAATTTAACTCACTTGCTTAATGTTAGGAAGATATTTATGGTGTGAGTTACATTTATTATTTCTTCTAATCCTTTCAGAACTGCTGTGAAAATATATTTTATTAGTCCTTTTTTAAAGGCAAAGGCAGAAGACTTCTGTAACTTCCATAAAGTAATTTCTTACTGTATTCTAAATATGTGTCCTTATATTCATAGACAAGTTAACTTCTCACCACTCATCAAGGAAGTTCCTCTTTGCAACAGATGGAAAGTTCTTCGAAATTCCACAACTGGTCAAATGCAGAGAATCAGTGACTGTGAGGTGCCCAGCCTTAAGTGATAAATCTACAGTGAACCCTCCTCATCTAAGGCTCAGAAAACATCATGGAAGAGGGGGAAGAAAGAATGTAAAAGCCAGAGAGACAAGATGAGGGAAGGTGAATCAATTTTTTTTCCCCAGGGACCAGCTCCTTGAGAGGTTATCTAATCCTAAGAGGGCAGCCCTAAGCACAGGTACATAAAAAAATCACTGAAATATCTATGTACATACAAATATGTAAAAATAATAGAGGACAGGAAATTGACAGGGGGAAAATGGGAGGAGCTGGAGGGGGACTGAGAAGAATGGAAATAATGTAAATGCAATACCCATGTATGAAATTCTTTAAAAAATATTTTTAAAAGGAATCAAGACCAAAGTACTTTTCTGAGCCTTGCCCACCTAGGAAATATGTGAGTTAGAACGTGGCCCATCAATTAAGACTGTAAGAGGACACTGGGCATGGTGGCACATGTCTTTAAATCCCAGCACTTAGGAGGCAGAGGTGGGAGGGTCTCTGTGAGTTTTAGGCCAGCATGGTCTACCTAGCCAGTTCCAGGCCAGCCTAAGGTTACATGGTAAGACCCTGCCTAAAAAAAGAAAAAGAAAATTCTTAAGAAAAGAAAGCCTGATGATTTTCCCCTGATGCGTCCCCCCTGTCTTTATCCTTTCCACAGTCTTTAATTCTCTTTACCCTGTCTTCAACTGAGGATGCTCATTCTGTCCTTAGTTCTAGATTGCACATGAGATGAAAGTCTGGAGTCTGAGAATCTCCTAATGTTTTCAGAACCTCTCAGAACATCACCTATTAGATCTAGCAGTATAGAAAAAGGAAGGAGTTTAAAGTTCAGAATTAAGAGTCAGAGCCAGACCTGAAACAGGCAAAGAATGTGCTCCCTGGATTCAGGAAGCCCAGCAAAGTGTTAATATCTTTTCCTCAAGGAATGATTATCTGCGTGCTGAACAGGGAGCAGTCTGGTCTTATATAGGAATTCTGCTGCACAGCTGCAAGAGTTAACACCGTGCCAGGGTCTGGTGTCCTTGAAATCTCTTTTCTGAAAATTATTTGCTCAGGCAAACAGATGGGTTATCTATAGCCCTAAAAGAGACAGGTTTGCTCCACAAACCGTCTCTCTCAGTCCAGGGAGTGACCACTTGATAAGGCTTGAGCAAGGCTAGACTTGAGCAAGGCCAGGCCGCCAGTTTAGGGCCAGTTAGTCACTCTAAGGACTTTATGTCTTTATGGCCTCTTCTAATGAAGCTTATGGCTCTCCTGAAATTCACATATTCTGTCATCACCACTGGCTGGGACCAAGCATTCAACATGTGTGCCTATGGGATACATTTCATATTCAAACTGTATGGGCACTTTTCTCAAAAGATTGTTAAGAATACTTTTGTTTCTAGAAAATCCTTCATAAATTTATTTGCTAAAACGCATAAAGTTGTAAATATACAAAAATTTTTATTTAAATATTACTTTCCACATAATATGTATTATTTATATATTTTTTAATGGATAATCTTATTTTTACATTGTGTACGCAAATGCAACTTCTCATTTTAAAAAATATATTTAAGAGCAACAACAGTAAGTCAAGTGGTAGCTACCAATGAGGCAGGGTGAGAGTGGCCCTGCATGGGTGCCAGCAGGAACAGATAGGGTACAGAGTATACACAGAATCACTAAACAAGAATCATTCTGTATTGCACCATCAGCATGCCCTGCAAGTCTAAACAACTTTGGTAATGAACTTTTTTTAATGTAGCAGACCATTTGTGCTATACCATTATCTCTCCCCACCCTTCCTAATCACCCCTCCTTCCTTAAAATGTTCTGCACATTTTTGTTAGCCTGGTCAATGGTATGAACAGAATAGACCCTGGATACATGCTATCTTAACAAATATCCAATGGTCACAATAGCTGCTTCATTGATTATCTCTTGTATGTGTGAAGTACTTAGTTTTGAAATGCATTCAGCTCATGGACTGATTTGCAGTTGTCAAGGTTGAGTCATCCTAATTGAGATTCAACACAAATTTACTGGATGCCTGCTCTCTATTAGTACTCAGTCTGACTGCCATGAGAATCAGCTGGGGAACAGTAGAAAGGATTGATGACTATGCTTCACTTCTGGCCAATTAAATTGGAATTTCTCAGGGGTGAATCCTGGTCATTGAGAGCTTTACAGTCTCCTCAGGTAATTATATGCAGTTCAAGTTGAGAATTGCTGAGCCAGGTAGGTGAGCATGGTGACCCTGGCTTCGTACTCACAGGCCCAAGAGCCTCTTAGTGCCTAATTTGTTCGCATTTATAAGAAGAAGAGACCACATTTAAGTGGGTTATCAAGAGATATAAATGAAACCATCCAGGCAATACATTTGGGACAATGCCTGGCACACAGTAAGAATTCAATAATTGCAGACTATTATAGTCTAATAACACTTTTTCACATGACCCTGGCAGAGATTGAACACTACTCCTTATATACAGGAGGAAAATACATTCGGATCAGTGTTTGAACTAAGCTTCTCCAACACAGATTTTATGAGAAAGCAAGAAACTGATTACAAACTTAGAGCTCAAAAGTAATTTGTACGGTACCAAAATGCGATATTTATCAAGCTCTATCATATAGTTTCATATATGCTTATGAAGCCTAGCACAATTATCATAGCTATTATTTTCCTATTGTGTATTTCCAGTCAGTACCACACTTTCAACTCAGACAAGGAGGATCCAGCCTTAGCTTTTGCCTCAGTACTTCTATGTTTTGGAGCATCTTTCTGTGTATTTTCCAAGTCCCCTTCTGTCAGAGCCAGATGTTTAAAGGCAACAACCTGGGGTACCCTGCACCTGATTGTGTGAGCTCTAGTACTTGCATGAAACATATCACTTCCACTGTCTAGGGTTGTTTTTCTGTACTGGGATTGTGTAAGATTGAGTTACCAGATGGAGCTGACAAGCTGATTGTGAAGAATTCAAACTGTTGATAAAGGTAAGTATGCCAGAAGTAAGATTTTCTCATTTTCCTACCCTGGAGAGGCAGCCCTAAAATGTACACTGTACCTAAAATACACACTCATCAAAAATATACCTATCATATTTGAAGATTTTGAACCACTTCTTACTATATTCTCCACCTGCAAAGTTCAAAGACAATAGTCCAACAAAAATACATATGTAGAAACAGGATTATAGGGCTGGAGAGATGGTGCAGCAGTTAAAAGTTCATACTGCTCTTTGTAGAGAACCCATGTTCAATTCCCTCAACACCCTTTTCTGGCCTCCACAAGCACCTGCACTCCCCTGTACATACCAACACAGACACGCACAAGTACATACACACAATTTTAAATAATAAAATAAAATAAATCTTTAGAAAAAAAGAAATGGGGTCATATTGTGATTTCAAAACAGCAATGCAAGGCATTCTACTGGACGCACGCTACTGGATGCAAACAGGTGCTCTTGAAACATAAAAATACATTCCTATATTTTGTGACCTCCCAGGCCTGTAAGATAAGCAAGTAAACAGTATCTGGGTTGATAGAACATCATTTGCACCTGCTTAATCCCTAAAACTTACTTCTCTCATTTGTAAAATAGAACTAATCACACCAAATAAGTACCTAGTAGAATTGAGTGCAACATAAAAGAGTGACTAGCCTAGCATGATGTAACTAGCAGAAAACACACTGTGATGGTAATTGTACTAATAGTTACAATGCATACATCACAATGCTTATTAAATGTGGACTTCCAAGCAGCTTTTATCCAGCACTACAATGAAGCTTTAGGCAGTATAAGGTGGGGTGGGAGAGATAAAGGAATTCTTACTGGGAGAAAGCAATGCTTCTTGGAAAGGTGGTCACAGATCTTGGAAGGAAAAAAGTAGTTTCTCTCAGGTAAGGATGAGGAGTGGGACAGAAGACTAGGAAAAGAGAAGGGAGAGAAGCACACACAGAGAGGCACCACCTGGGTGTGAGTGCATAGCTGAGTGAAGGCTTCAAAGAGCGGGTCAGTTTTAAACCTACAAACTTGTCTCAGAAATCCACAAACACTACAGTCTTTTCAGTGACCATGGCAAGCTTGCCATGGCAAGCTGATGGCATTTGATGCCTGCCTCATATGTGATGAGGACAGGAATTAACTACATTTCCAACACTTAAGACAGGCTGACCAAAAAAGCACTCCCATCTCCAGGTGACAAGTGAACTTCTTACTAACCAGAATTTGAGAGGTGTATGTGTGTGCCAAGTACATATGTACTTGACATGTCCAGGTCAGAGTTCAGTGTCAGGTGTCTTCCTCAGTCACTCTCCACTTCGTATTTTGAGATCAGGTCTTTCACTGAATGAAGCTAAATGATTCAGCTAGGCCAAGGATCCTCCTGTCTCATCCTTCCCAGCACTGCGATTACAAATGTGCACCACCACATTCAGCCTGTGTTTCACATGGGTGCTAGAGATCCAAACTCAGGTCGTCATATTTGCATGGCAAGTGCTTTACTAGGTTATCTCCCCAGCACCAGATGGTGAGTTTATTTTCAAAAGGAAACTGACTTGGGTCAGTCCTGGGAACTGATGAAATCCAGACTCCCACAGTGCAGTGGTACCTTCTCCAGCTGCCCTGTTGGTGGGTCAGCAGCAAGCCCAGCTTAGCTTTGCTGCCAGGCTTGTCAGACACCATGTAGTTGGCAGCAGCAACAGGACCTCATGGGTCTCAATTCAGAGCCCTAAATGTTAAGATGGAATATCAATCCCTATCTGTGGAGTCTTATGTTAACAGCTGACTTAAAGTGCCAGTAAGCCCTGGATACTCACTCACCAGGCCCTCTCATCTGTGCCCTCTGTCTCACCTCCTGAATCCATAGATTCTCACACTTCTCTAATATGTGACCCTGGCCTGAACTCGGGTTTGAACCGGGATCTGAAGGCTCATCTTCTCTAGGGAACTGTGCACCCGCCACATAAGTAAGGCTACTTGCTTATGGATAGGTCCCACATATTTGGTGTCTCCTGATAACGGCCAGCATTCTCTGAACTGGCTAATGCACCATGCCTTGGTTAGATTTCCTGTAGTTGCCGGGTGCCTAAATAAGGCTTGCCCTTCTTTGCCTTTGGACTCCATGCTCTTAGACCTAACCAAGACTCTCCAGTGCCTCCGACTCACTTTCCTTCAACATTCTGACCTCACACATCCTATTTTCCTTTCCTTCCCACCCAGGCAAAAGAGTTGAGCTCCCTACCTAGCCATTCCTGTGGCAAACCAAAACACAACTCAAAGTAGCTTATATGAAAGTGACAAAAAAAAGGAAAAGAAAAGAAGACCCATTTTTAAGTCTAATAAGATCTCTGCTAGTCTTTAGCCTAATTTGGCACATGGGTGAGGATTCAGCAAGACAAGGTTAGTGTGGTTTGAATACAAAATGCTTCCTGTAGGCTCATGTGTTTGAACACTTGGTCCCCAGCTGCTGGTGCTGTTCGGGAAGGTTATAGAAACCTCAGAAGTTGTTACCTTGCTGGAGGAAGCACATCAGTGTGGGATGGAGATGAAGCCTTGAGGTCTTACGCCTGGCCCTACTTCCTGTGCTCTCTCTGCTCTGGACTGCTGATGAAAGGTGCTGAGGGGGTCCCATGCTTCTGCCACCATGCTTCCCCTGACCTGATGAACTCGGAACTGTAAAACAAAGTAAACCTTTTTTTCCTTTAAGTTGCTTCTGTCTGGGCATTTTATCACAATAGAAATTAATATAAAGGGGAAATTGCTGGTCATAAACCTTCGACTCTAATAGACTCAGAAAGCAAATTCATCCCAAGTACAGCTCACATTCAGGTGCTGAGTCTGAGCTCTTAACTATGTTTCTAGCAGAGCTCATTCAGCGGTCCTGACAAGCAGTTCAATCAGAATCTGTGGCCACCTTTACTCACCTGCTTTTACTCACATGAGAATTGTCTCAGAGTTCTTCTGAATACCTGTGTCTACAAACAAATTAGACTATGAGTTCTTAAAGAAGATGGAGCCTTAGGTCTCCAAAGTTGCAAACGCTCCTCTAGGGATTTTAATGAATCATCCAAGTCTGAAAACTCCTAATCAAAGTAGAGCAGGCAGCAGCCTCTGAAAATGGCATCTTGTGCTAAGACCTTTTCTCTGACCAGAGGTTCTAAGCCATACCACCTGTCGACCCAAAAGCATAACTCTCACCTCAAAGGGGATAAGAGATCATTTATTCTGTAGCCAAATAAGACTGACCATGGCCTGGGAACATAGATTCAGGTTACCCCAAATTCCATGTTCCAAGGTGAAAAATGTTTCATTATGTTTTATAGTAACAGAGCAAAGAAAAGTCATAAATCAAGGCACTTTTCAAATACATAGGTGGAAATGGTAAGTAAGCATATACAGCAATACGGAAATCTCAGCTATAGGCCTCAGATGCTATCTGACAGCATTCTTGGCTTTTTGATTGGTGGGAACTGTTTCTTTTGTTAATACATTTTGTTAGCCACAAGAATGTTGATTCAGACACAGAGGTGGGTTAGGAGTGACTATTTATGGGGCTAAAGATGTCCGCTGATAGCTAGTGAATAGGCTCCAGATCTACAACATTCCAAATTCTCCAGTCATTGAAGTGCTTATCAGTTGCCAGAAGTTTAGCTAAAGACACAGGATTTTTTCTGGGAACTTTTTCAATTCACACTGCCCCATAATTTGGAGAGAGGTAGAGTAAACCTCTGCCTAATAATAATAATAATAATAATAATAATAATAATGCTCTTGAGAATAAAATCAAATAAATACCAGTCACCTGCAGGATTGAATATGTGGTATTAAAGCAATATGCCAGGTTCTAGGGCATTAGCTCAGTTGGCAAAGTGTTTGCCCAGTATACATAAGGTTTTGGGCTTGATCCCCAGCAACATATAAACTGAACATATAAACTGAACTGAACATGCACACCTATAATTCCAGCCCTCCAGACACAGAAGCAGAGGATCATAAATTCAAGGTCATCTCTGCTATACACCAAGGTAATTGTTTTTTGGTCTTTTTGAGACAGGGTCTCCCTGTAGCCCCAGCTGTCCTGGAACTCTGCCCCAAACAACCCCTTCTTTGCCATGGGCTTGGAAGGTTCTCTGTCTTCCATCTTTCTCTCTCTCTATTTCTCTCTCTCTCTTTTTTTTCCTCTCTCTCCCTGTCCTCTTCCAGTGTCTTTCTTCCTCACTTTACTGGGGATGGTCTCTGATACTGTTATTTTTTTTAATATTTTATTTATCATTTTTATGTGTATGCGTGTATTGCCTGCCTGTAGGTAAGTGCACCCATGCTGGGCAATGCCTGTGGAAGACAGAAGAGGCTGTTGTATCCCTTGGAACTGGAGTGATGGACAGTTGTTAGTTGCCATGTGGGTGCTGGGATTTGAACCCCTGTCTTCTGTAAGAACAGCCAGTGTTGTTAACTGCTGAGCCATCTCTCCAGCCCCTGATACTGTTATTTTTAATCAAAGTTTAGGCTTCCTGTTCTTGTATCCTTTACTCAAGGCTGAAAAATAGATCTACAGCTCCACAGGAAATCTTTCTTCCTCCTCTAGCCAGTTATGGGTTCCCTGCACAAGCAAAATGCCGGAACCCTTTCTCCCCTCCCATAAACCTTTTTCTGCTTCTGGACCCAGCCACAGACATGTATATCTCCCTACTTTTCTAAACTCTTCAGAAAGGCTCCTTTTCTTCTTCACATCCCTTTTCTAAACGTGCTTTCTTTAACACTTTGTGTTGCCCGGGATCTTGTACTGCTTTACTTTTCTTTAAAGCTTCCTTCCCCTTGCCATGTGCCTGCCAGTCTGCCACGTGTCTGACCTTCATGCAAGCTCTAAAGTTGCTCATGGCTTTGTCCTACACCTTCTGTTTTGGGTCCATTAAATGAGACCGAGAACCCAATAGGGAACTTGCTTCTTCCCCATACCATCTTGGTGACCATTAAGGACCCTAAAATTCTAATAACATTTATTTTTTGGCCTTACGCAAATTTTTTACAGGTGTGCTGAATTTGGCTTCTAACTTCTTTATCTTGCTATCTTGAGTCAGGGCATCATTTCTTTCCCGGGCTTTTTCTCAGGCTTTTGGGTTTTTTCTCCACCACATTTCTCTCCATGGGTTGGGGAAAGAAAGCAGTCTGAGGAGCCTGGAATTTGAACCTCCTTCCCAGTTGTGCACTAAGCAGTGCTTAGACCATGTGGTCCCAAGGCAGATGCTTTTCTAGCTAGATTTAAGCATTTTTAAGTTTCAGTAAACAAAGAGAGTCACACTCCATGCTCAGGTGAGACATATGCTCTCAGAGCAACAGCCCATGAATGTGTGTGCTGGACATAGCTTCCCATTTTTTTTTCTGCTGCCTTTACAAGTTTCTGTTACAGCAAAATCCTGTATCTAGGAATAAAGAGATCCAGAGGACATTTCTTCAAATTCACAGTTGCAATTGCTGGTGAGAGGCTTGGACTCCCTTGGTTTGAGACCATGAATTGCTTTGCTTTGAAACCTAAAGCAAGGTTTTGGTAGACCACTCTCTGAACCACATGAAGTGAAAAAGACTTTTAAGGGTCTTGTGTTCTCTATAAGGTTTACATAGGAACTTATAAAGCACAGTGTGTACACAAGTAATATTACTTAATGACATTACGTGTGTAATTGGGATTCCGTGTTTTTAATAAGATGATGCTGCACAGCACTCTTATGAGCCAAATAACTGCCATCTTCATGTCTTCAGCTGTGCCTGCCTGCTGAAGATCATCACAATTGGGCTTGTCAACAGTTGTGTTCTTCATTGAAGGAGGGGTAAGCAGGGTCATTGGACCCTCACCTGAGTATCCAGTCATTCTTCCTAGCTAGCTGTATGTAGTTCTGCCCTGATTACAAATGGTCTCCTGAATTTGGGAAGGCCTAAGTCTATAATCTTAAAAGGGCTAGGAAGAGAGGGCTTGGCCGGTGAAGTTATAAAGTCAGCATCCATGCTGGATAAAGGCTTTCCAGTGAAAGTGCTCTCGGGTCACCCATACACCTCAGTAACCCCTCACTCATCTCTGTAAGTAAACTCAATAAATTCATTGGTTCCCCAGGATGAACCTTAATGTAATCAAACATTGGTTTGGAACTAGAACCTTAGAGGCCAGTGGGAGGGAACTCACACTGTAATTCTAGTCACTCTAACAGCTATGAAAGTGCCTGAAAACAAATCCTGAGTCTGGCCATGGCAGCCAAAAAAAAAAAAAAAAAAAAAAAAAAAAAAAATGGAAGAGAAATCCAGCAGATGGATGCATTTGGAAGCCCTCATCAAGAAACTCTGATTTGAAAATTTACCCTGTTCTGACTTCTCCTGGTTCCCTGCCTAGAATTTGTGCCTAAATACTGCCTTACTTCTCCTTCTCCTCCCTGACTCACTGATATCCATCCTCTTCATAATGATGATTATTCTATGCCTTTTAAATTTTTTCAGAACAATCAATGAGATTACCCAATCGTCAGTGAACCAAATGCTCTTAACCAGATTCCTTCAGGTCTCCTACAACCGCCTGCCAAGCCAACCCCACACTTCAGACCGATGTTCCAACCTTTTGAGACCACCCCTCTTTGCCAACATCCCTGTCCACCAGAAAGTAGCTAAAGAAAGACCAGTGTCACCCTTTATTATCAACAAAAGCCTGGAATGTTAGGTTCCTGGCAGGCTCCTGAAATGGTAGCACAGCTCCCAACATTCTAAAATGGTGGGTTTGAACTTAGCCCTGGGAAAGTCCCTTCACTTATAGGGAGACCAACCAAACCTGAGCTAAACTGCCAGCCTACATCATAGAAAGTTACCCAGCCACCTAACTGCCTATAAAAGATGTCTGACTTCACCTAATTGCTGCTGTTTCTCTGCTCCTCAAAAGGCATCCCAGTGGTCTGTTTGCTCTCAAATAAACTGCTGTCCCCCATGGAGTTGTCTGGGCAATGGTCTTAGCTGCATGCTTCCATGCATGCACTACTTCCAAAGTACATTAGTCACACAAAATAAATGCATAGAAGGGCACAAAAATTATGTGCATGATTGTTACCTCAGTCTGAACACATACATCAAACCACTATGTACATCAAGAAGCAGAACCCCAGGGATTCATAGAAAGCTCATAAGGATGCTGAAGTTCTCATGAGATGTCCAACAAGATAATGAGATTTTACTCACATCTTAAAAGTCAGGGTGGTTTGTATGTAGAATATCTTTGAATGACATATCTATAAATATGACATGTATAGCATTCACTTTATTTAACTAAATAAGTTTAGAGTATACAGAGTACTATAGGCACATATATTAGATCTCTTTCTGATGTAAATGGGCACTGGACTTTTCCAAATCAGCTCAGCCTCTACTTTTGTTTTTGTTTTTTAGGTTTTTTTGTTTTGTTTTGTTTTATGTTTTTGACAGAGTCTTTCATAGCCCCAGCGCACCTGGAACTCACTATGTAGACCAAGTTGACCTCAATCTCACAGTGATCCTCCTGCCTCAGCCTCCCCAGTGTTAGTATTAAAGATATGCACCACCACACCTGGCATTCTAGTTAAGTTTTAAGTTAATCACCCACCTCATTCTGTATGAAAATGTCAATTACAAATATAGGGTTTTCTATAACCCTGTGGCTAAACATCTGAATGGCCTGTTATCCACTTGAGAAATAGCATGTGACTATTTTTCAGCCACCTCTCCAGCCACAGTATGTTCCTGCTGTGAAACAGGTGAATAGATAACTCATTCAGCTCAAAAGAAAATATTTTTTTCTCAGCACACTAAGCAGGTTTCTGAGTGTGTGCAGCTTGTATCCACTACTACTCCCACGACACCTACATTGTACAGTTCTCTATCTGAAATTCACAGTTAAAAGAAAGTCAGGAGCAGATGTGGAGGAAGAAAAAGTCTAAGACAGTCAGTGTGTATTTTTGTTGGAGAGAAAGGTCGTGGTCTAAATCCACCTGATGGAAGTATGTGCTGCTTCCCAGCAAAGAAAATAGAAAAGGAGGCAAAGGGGGAGGAGGCGGAGGAGGAGGAGGAGGAAGGGGAGG
The DNA here is from genome assembly GCF_000622305.1 of Nannospalax galili. Taxonomy (NCBI): domain Eukaryota; kingdom Metazoa; phylum Chordata; class Mammalia; order Rodentia; family Spalacidae; genus Nannospalax; species Nannospalax galili. The sequence continues at coordinate 1,480,026 of NW_008343971.1, forward strand.
AGGAGGAAGGCGAGGAGGAAGAGGAGGAGGAGGAGGAAAGATTAGCCAGCTAGAAGGCTCTCACACATCAGGGTTCTTCTTGGGAAATCGTGGACTCATTGTTCCTCTCAATTCTTACCCTCTGCTCATGTGTTTTATTTGACTGGAGACATGATGTTAAAGAAATGGACAGTGAAAAACCAAAATGTGAAAGTATTCCTGCCAGAACTCAGCCTATGGAAGCATCATACTGAAGGCACAAGGAAGGAAAACACTCTCTGCCCTGTGATCCAAGACCACCATCCACATCCCAGGATTTCCTTGGTGGTAAGAGCAGGAACTGCTGAATGAGGCGTGGGTTTGAAAGATGACTCAGACACATATTAACCTGCAGAACTGCAGAACACTAGACACACTGTACTGCCAGGAGAGGGACGATTTATCAGCCTGATTGTTTTCTTCCTTTTTTCTTCCACAGTATAGACCCAGAACAGGTAATAATTTTGAGTCTTAGTGAAAAATGAAAATGCAGGGCTTCCAGTTCCCATGAGAGCCTGTCTCAAAAAGACCAAAAAAAAAAAAAATTCAAGAC
>NW_008343971.1:1480755-1486720 GCF_000622305.1 Nannospalax galili
GTCCGGATCTTGTGGTGTATGTGGAGGCTGAATGGACTTGATTGAGCAAATCTGGAGGAGGAGGAGGAGGAGGAGGAGGAAGGGGAGGAGGAGGAAGGCGGAAGGAGTGGGAAGAACAGCAGAGCTGTCTAGAATGATTTCTTCAATACAGCACCAGAATGGGAACCAACAGGAAGCAAATTTGACTCCATTTGAGTCAGATCACTGTAATAGGTGCATCAGACAACGTTGGAAACGCTTCTTTGATGGAGCTGTGGGAAGCTGGAAGCTCAAGAAAGGAGTCTGAATTTCCATTTGTTAGATATCCTCCAGGGAACAGTGAGGCTACTAAATACAAATCAGAGGTATGTAGCTGAGTTTCTCAAACACATCAGGAAGCAACTCTAGCTGCATTTGTGAATCTAGTCCCATCATAGCAATCCCAAGGCATTCAATCACAGAAGATAAATCCAAGTGTTCTGTCATTGTCTTAAGAGAGAAAAGAAAAGACCTAGGAGCTGATAGTTCAAAAATTGAACGTGAAGAAATCAAGAGAAATACAACCAAGCAGTGTACTCCTTATGCAGTCATTGGGTTAATTCTACCTTTTCAGGGTGGATGCAGGTACAAGATAGAGTTTAGGATACTGCTTGCTGGGCCAAGAAGTGACAATGTTAGAGGCACAATTTTCAAGATTCCACCCCACAAAACAATCCCTACCTGCTGATTATTAAAGTCATAACTGGCACTACTGTAAAGCCATTTTACAGTTGTCATTAAATTCCCAAGTCAGTTGATCTTAAAATTTGGAATTTCCTAGATAGATGTAATATGATTCCATTAGTGTTTAAAAGCATACAACTTTCTCCAGATGTTGAGAGAAAAGAAAGTCATAAGGAAAATCAGAAAGACTATAAGACAGACTCAATGTACCAATACTGCTTTGAAGATATAGGAAGCCATAAAAGAAGTGATGTGGATTAGCCTGGTCTCAAGAACTGATGCAAGACCCTGAAGGCCAGCAAGGTAACAGCACTTCAGAACCACAGCTGAAAGGAGCTGACAGATTTGGAAAGGAGCTTTTTACAAGGCTTGTAAATGATAGCTCAGTCAACACCTTAGTATCAGCCCCTGAGACCTTAAGCAAGACCTCCTTCAGCACCCTCAAGACTGCTGACCTCAGAACTGTGGAAAAGTAAGGGTGTGTTGTGTTAAACCACCAAGTTTAAAGTAATTTAAGGAAAGTAATTTTATAAGCCACTGTAACCGGGCATGATGGCATGCTCCTTTAATCCAAGCACTCAGGTGGGAAAGGCAGGCAGTTCTCCATGAGACTGAGGCCAACCTGGTCTACATAGAGAGTTCCAGGTCAGCTGGGGCTACAGGAAGACCCTGTCTCAATAAAAAAGAAAAGAAAAAGAAAAGAAGAAGCCACTATACTTCCCATGAAAGGTGAGCATGGTGATAACTTTATGACACACCATGCTTGAGTGTCCGTAACAGCCATTATTAAATGGTCACCTTGGTCAACACTGCAGGACAGGGGAATTTGTCTTCTGTGCTTCTAAGATTCCCCATTCTGGGTCCCTTGCCTGGTTTTAAGGATTTGCATGCTGCCCTCTTTATTTCTCATTATCAGAGCTTTCGGTCCAGATAAGGTATATTTTCTGTAAACACTGCCCCTGCAAGAATTTGTGCTTTAACTGAGATTAAAACTCAGTCAAAGAGTTGTAGTTGAAGAAGTCACCATTTTCCTAGGCATCCTTGGAAATCAGAAACATTGACAATCCTGATTATCCTCCATGCAAATGACAAACCTAAAGAAACGTGGTTCAACTTGGCAGCTAATAATAGAGGAACAATGAAGATCTGGGCATGTCCATGTCACATTACTCTTCACTACTGTAATGTCAAGTTTGTCAAACGTTGACTTCAAATGCTTTTCAAGTAAAATATGCACAGAGAACCCAAATAAAGGGGATGGTATACAGGGGCTCATAAATTAACCTCTTAATTACGTTCTTCTCTATATCACCATGTTTCACCCTGTTAATTTCATTGATTTTACATCTAGGAAAAGAACAAAGACCCACAAGTATCTAAAATATTTTTGACTTAATTGAATGGAAAATATCAATCTGCTGATTGATAAATAAACCCAAAGGGAAGATTGGCTTTTGTCCTAGTCTGCATCAAAATCATGACTATTAACTTGGTGAGGCATTCCAAAGAAACACTCTCTGAACCTTTCATGGAGTCCACTGGATTTCGTTTGCCAGTAGTTCCAAAGGGCACAGATTCCCTATCAGCTGTCCTACCTTGAAAATTGTTTAGATGCTTGTATACCAAGAAGAAAATGAATATTGTAAAACATATGATTTATTCATTAATTTACCCATTCATTCAATGCATTTTTCTTCTTTAATTCATTAAACTTGTTCTTTCACTAATTTTCACATGCACATAAGGCATAAGGGCCACCCTCACCCCCACCCTCTCCCATCTCCCTATTATCCTCTGTACTTCCCATCTTCCATACAAATCTCTCACATTCATGCCAATTACTTTTGTTTTATGACTCACTGAGCCTGACCAAGGCTAGCTGTCCCCTCACCATTAGTCTTCTGTAAGCTATCTCTGTTGCGTAGAGAAACAAAATCAGTCAGCATCCCCAACTTTCGAGTTTCACAACCCATTAACTGTTGTACTTTATACTTCAAACAGGGATGCTTAGGAACAGCATATTTTCATTATCAGAAAGATCTATATGCAAGTTGTGGCCCAGGTGGGTAACCTGACAGGTGACTTAACCCTACTTAGGTTCCTTATTTTTAAAATAGAGCGGTTATAGAAGGCCTTGCATAGAATTCTCATGGAGAGAAATGAACTCCTGTGTGTAATATATTCATTTCCCTCCAGGCGCATAGTACAGGGCCAAACAATATTAATGGCTGCTATTAAGCGCACTGTTAGGTGCTGGGAATGGTAAGAAAATGAAAAGTAGCTTAGAAGTGTGTGCACTAATGTGGGTGTTGAGTCACATGACCATTCACAAGAGAAGGGTGCATCTTAGAAAGGAGACATTCCCATCCTTTACAAGAGGAGCAGAGGTGGATGGAGAGAAGGCCAGGATGCAGATTCATATAGGGAGTGCACCAGAAGGTGTTACCAGAGTGGATGAAAGCTCAGTGCTCTTGGGCTGCTGTGGGCCTGGGTTAGCCTTGGATTTGAGTTACCTAACGTCAGCATAGCCTCCAGAACTGGGGTATACCTTTAGCTATGGCTCGGGCCTTGCTGCTTTGTGAGGCAGGATCTCACTATGTAGCCCAAGTTGACCTCAGACTCATGGTCCTCCACCTCATAAGTGTGGGAGTTGCAAATGTGCCTCACCACATTCAGTGAGTCTATTATGCCTTTGCGCATTTTATAAGTTCCGAGCAATGTTCATCAAATGTTCAGGTGATATTAGGCTGAAAAGGAAAGTCGTTTTTTATAATCCAGTCCCAAATACATCTAAACAGACTGGTGCAGTGAGCTGAATCTTTTGGGATGTCATTATCATTATGTAAACTCCTACACTTAGATCTTAGCAGTTGATAGTATGTAGTTGACTGGGTTAGCAATATGGCTGAACAGACGCTAAAGAGAAAAGTTCCAAAGGAGAGACCAGCCCCAGAACTACCTACCTCCACCCTGGTTCCTTTCCTTTCTTCTGTGCTTTCCTGACTGTTTCCCTACAGGTTACTTTAAAGACCAGAAATAAGAGGGCTTGCTGATTAAATAGCTTAAGACCAAGGATAGGAGCTAACTCTTAAGCAAAAGTGACCTCTGACGTGGCAGATCCTCAGACAATGGCCCAACAAGTCTAGCTGGACCAGTTTGGTCAGTGAGAGACTCTCATACCCAAAGTGTACCTCCGCAGACATGTACACGTACACATCTGCATACACATGAACACATACCACATGTATACAGCACACACATACATTCATATACACAAAGATTAAGAAGAAAACATCACTTTCCTCTGGAAAAGACAACTGCCGTATCTTTTAATTCCTTTCCAACTGTTCCATAAGCTAGAACCCCTTCCCTCAGATGAGCTGGCAATGCAAAGTCTGCTCACTGGCAATCCCAGATCTGTTTGCTCCTCAACAGGATTCTTCCTGATCATGTGAGGTAACTGACTGACAGAATTTTCATATACTGAGACTAACCCAAGGTCAGTCTGTGAGATCAAGTTTTCCAACTGAGATACGTGATTATTTTTTCAAGCCCTGGTTTTCCCTTTGTAGGTGTCCCCACAACAGACCCCCACTACCAACATGACAGCGCAGAATGGGCTACACTGCCTTCCTTGGTTCTCTAGAACCGCCAGTTCTGTCATAGCATTCTTTCTAGCCAAGTCTGGGCCCTTTCCTGGTTCTGTCTCTTCATCAGAAGTGACCTGTCCTACTAGGATGCTTAGAATAGAGGCGTATTATGAGCTAATCATGACTAATGATCATAGCCAGATTGGGGCTCTATGCACTCTGAAACCTAGTTTCATCTAAGTTCAAAGGGTCACTTTCCCAAAACCCAAAGCTGGGAAGCCCTGTTACACTCCCAAACTGAAATACAGACCTTTAGTATGGGCTAGATGGTTTGGCTTTTCTGTCTGCACACACAAAAGGGAAAGTCCTTCCAGCCCATGTCTCAATTACGACTCAAAGCAGAACTCTCACACAACCTTCGCTTTAGCCAAGTAGAGAACCATCAGAAACATCGCAGAAGCTATAAACTCTGGTCTCGAACTTGCCAGACAAAATTTGCCTGCTGTCATTAGGTCACACCATGGAAAAGAAAGAAAAATCACATGACTAAAACAGATAACAACAAAAAAGATAAGCCAAGGAGCCAAATGGTTCTGAAAACAGGCTGAGGTTTCTGCAAAGCTCATAAGCTCACATTATAGAGCAAAATCCATCGAAACAGACAACACCCACATAAACCCCCACATAAAAGAGCAGAAAATCAAGATTAAACCAAGACTGTGACTGGACAGGCAGGGACCCCAGGGTCTCATGAATACCACAAGTCAGTCTGGTAGCCCCAGCTGCCTCCCAGAAAGTCGTAAGTTCAAAAAGTCAACCCAGACTTTTCTCTCTACCCCTGAGAAGACAAGAGACTGCACAGACAATTAAATGCTTGCCCTGGTCCCTGCATTGCTTCTTTTCTGACAGTTGCTTTATACACAGCACCACTCTGTGTCCACCAGCTTAGAATGCTTAGAAGGATGTTAATCAGATGAGATTCCTGTAAAGGGCACTGAAGGGTTATCCTGCAACCCCTGGAGCATCCAAAATATTTGCAGGGAGATTAGAGAACAGTTCTGTATACCTCTGAACCATTCCTCTCTTTCCTTTTGTTAAAGGATTATTATGTGGTGTGTGTGTGTGTGTGTGTGTGTATACGTGTGCACGTGCGCATGCACATCCTTAGAAGGTAGAAGGAGGCATCAGATTCCTAGATGCCAGAATTACAGGCAGCTGTTAAGTCACCCCAATGTGATGCTGGGAATCAGACTTGTAAGAACAGCAAGTGATCTTTACCAGAGACAGCTCTCCAACCCTCTCATTTTTCATCTAACAATAGTAACAGCATGCAGGCACTAGTCCCATAACAATACGGAAAAAAGAAAGACCAGAAAACCATATCCAACCACAAAAAATACAGCACTACCATCAACAGAAATGGTCACAAACCAGGCATGGTGGTTCAGGACTTTGATCCCAACACTAGGGAGGCAGAAGTAGGAGAATCTCTGAGTTTGAGTCCAGCCTGGTCTACATAGAGAGTTGCAGCCAGGGAGACATAGTGAGACCTTGCCTTTTGGGAGGCAGAGGCAGGTGGAGTTCAAGGCCAGCCTGGTCTATATACTGAGCTCCAGGCCAACTGGGGCTACAGGGAGACCCTGTTTCAAAAAGACCAAAAAAAAAAAAAATTT
>NW_008343971.1:1486879-1489059 GCF_000622305.1 Nannospalax galili
AAGACTTACCACATGCCAGAAATATTTTTGTTTCTATGAGAAGTAACATCTCATTAAAACTTTACAATCCTAACTTGCAAATGAGGAAACTGAGAAAGAGACATGTTAAAGTGCTTCATCCCAAATCAAATGACAAGAAAAAAAAAGCAAGCCCTACTCTTAGTCCTTAAATGCTACTAGCTCCCTGCTACCTATACCAGCTAATCCCAGTGTCAGCCTTTCCTATTGCCTCTCTTCCACAGTCCCATCTCCCAATATACAGGGAAAGTTCCTTAAATATCCTGTTGTTTATTGGCCCTTAGTGATTTCTGGATGTCCTGCAATTCTCAAAACTCTTTTTCAGATACCTGAGAAAAGTGTTGATTTTGCTGAGCACGAGGGGACCCACTCCCTGATCCCTTGCCTGCAGTGCCCCCTACTGGCAGCCTCGAGCCTCAAGTCTTCCCTTTCCTCCAGGGACAAGCCTGGAATAAACATGTTCCCATTCTTTGTGAGTATTCCCATAAGCCTGCTGAGCATACCAGTCTCATCATGGTTCCTGAAAATTATACCCTTCTCACTTCCCATCATCTGTTCAGTCTCAGCTGTCTACACCACAGACAGCTACCTCCAGGTGACCAGCCCTGAGGCCTATGACCTCTCCGCCCTTTCACTATGCACCTTTACCAGCCCTTACTCTTTTGTAGATCCTTTTTACCTCAATGTAATCAGTCCATTTTTGTTTAACTCTGTCTCAGATCAATTACTTAAAGTTTTCACCTCCACCACCACGAAACTGTAAGGGCACAATCACAATGGACACTTTCCCTTCTGAGTTCCTTTCTTCTTTCTGTTTGTTCATTCCTTCGTTCATTTGTTTGTTTGTTTGTTCATTTGTTTAGCAGTATCTTATTACTATGTAGTCCAAGCTGGCCAAACTCACAATCCTCCTGTCTCAGTTCTCAAATGCTGAGATTAGAGGTGTGCACCTCTGTGCCTAGATCTTCTGAAATTCTGGTGTCTTTTCATTTCATGCCTGGAATGGCTGAAAGTTGACTCATTCAAAATCAACAAACTTTTGATGCCCATAGTGGACTCAGAGGTATGTTAACAGTATAGATTCAAAAGACAAGTAGACATCAACTACAGTCTTGATAAGTATACTTCCTATCCTCCTCCTTATCTGATCTGGGGTCCCCCGAAGGCACTGACCAAGGCTCAGTTTTATATCCTGCAAGACTGAAGCAGGCATTAAGCTACTTCATAGACATTTCACTGAAAGATACAATCAATGGTACAATGTGGTGCCATCAATCTCAGAATCCCAAATGCATATGTCTCCTCATGGAAGTATCAGCTGAGATTATCCCAACCTTGCATAGGAGACTTTGATTGATGGGTGATTTAAGACAAAATTAATTTCAGGGTGAACATTAATCAATCCATATTTCTGCTTATGTCTGTCAGAAAAAAATGAAGTTTCTTCCCTAGGGGATTGTCTAAGGAAAATATATTTCCAGAAATACATATCTTATATACCTCTTTAGAAGATATATATCTAAAATACAATCAAATCTCAAACAATAATACAATGCATCATTTATTAAGGGTCTATGGCAATATTATCTGAATTTTATTGATGAGGTTAGTAAAACTCAAAAGAGTCAACAGATGAATCTAGTCAATTATAGATCACAAATGTGTTCCAGGTCTCTTCCCACTGCGCAGGTCGATTTCCTTAATGTATGTATTTAGAAATAAAACTTCCACCACGCGGGATTTTTTTTTCTGTGTATTTCAAAATACCTCAGAGTTGCTGTAAGTCACTCAAGGACAAAAATTAGAAATATTTCATGTCAAGTTGTGGAGAGCCACAGCCTCTGCCGCCATTACAAGATGGCGCCGGTATCCGGACCTTCTTAACAGTAAACATCCTGCTGCGCCCATAAGGGGCGTGCACAAGAGCCTGCTCTCCCTCGCCTCCTCCCGTGGCGTGATCTCCAGCAACCAATCCGCTTCTTATACGTCATAGATGGGACCTTTAGACTATATAAGCAACCGCTCTCCCGCTTCTCGGCGTCTTCGGTCTTCATCCTTCGTATGCTATGTAAGAGGCTTATGAAATAAACTGCTGCAGAAGGATCCTGACTTGTCCTCCCGCGTCGTTCTTGCCGGCGAGACGGAAAGCGGTCGGGGACAAC
>NW_008343971.1:1507662-1538186 GCF_000622305.1 Nannospalax galili
AATAAAGATGAAATAGTGGTAAACATAACAATAAAAGTAATTTTAAAATTATAAATTCAATCTAACCCTTTCACACTAGTCTTTTGAGTGGACTGATACAAGGTTTCATTGATTAAAAATAAAGACTTCTTGGAGCTGGAGAGATGGCTCAGCGGTTAAGAGCACTGACTGCTCTTGAAGAAGACCTGGGTTCGATTCCCACCACCCACATGTGTGGAGAGCCACAGCCTCCGCCGCCATTACAAGATGGCGCCGGTATCCGGACCTTCTTAACAGTAAACATCCTGCTGCGCCCATAAGGGGCGTGCACAAGAGCCTGCTCTCCCTCGCCTCCTCCCGTGGCGTGATCTCCAGCAACCAATCCGCTTCTTATACGTCATAGATGGGACCTTTAGACTATATAAGCAACCGCTCTCCCGCTTCTCGGCGTCTTCGGTCTTTAAGCTTCTAAGAGTGTAAGATGCGCATACAATAAACTGCTGCAGAAGGATCCTGACTTGTCCTCCCGCGTCGTTCTTGCCGGCGAGACGGAAAGCGGTCGGGGACATCAAGTTATCTTTTCTGTCACCTCCTGCTCTGTCCACCCCACTCCCACCCATCCTTCAGATCACAAGCACTCTCTTCAGCCCTCGTGTCTAGGGTTTTCTTACTAAAGTCATGGTGCTTACTTTCACCTTGGAGAATCTGTTAGTAGCAAGGATGGAGCAGGAGACAGGCAGTGCAGGAACACAGACCTCCACAATTCCTGGACTCTAAGGAGCCCAGTAGAAAATGGGATCCCAGCAGGGTATCAGGGGCACTCTAAGATTCAAATAACTTAGTGAGAATTTAATAAAGATGTTACTTACAGGTAATGCATCTCCCATTGTTAGTAAGAATGTCTTCTTGCAAAGAGCCCTTACTGCCCTTAGACTAAGAAAGGAGAGAAAGGCACCTTAAGAAGACAGTGGCGCCAGCCCAACATGGCCTCAAAGAAATGGAGCCTGGGGAATAAATACCTTGGCAACCTTCTCTTCCTTTCTCTGAGTCTTGATCAGCTACCTGTATTGACCAACTTTACTGGGATGCAGGCTCCTAGGGTCACAGAAGCCCACTTGTAGAGATCCTACAGGCAGAGAATAGGGCAGGAAAATGTAGAGAAAAGTGAAGGGTGGATTATCACATAGAGCAAATAGGAACTACCCAGCACAAATACTGAGAGTTATCTTCAAATGTCACCAGATATTACATGCCTTGTATATAGAATAGAAATATAAAGAGCCAAAAGCTGGTGCTATGTAGGAATATTAGACTCAGAATAGAAAATGCCTAATATATATGATGCCCTGGTAAAATTTACATGTGTTACTATGGGAATATTAACATGTGTTTTAGCATGAAGACTGAGCCAGAATTAGCCAGTGTCTGCATTGATCATCTTATCATTAGAAATATAAAAAAAAACCTTCCTTTGGAACAATGGCACTCTAAGGAGCCCAGTAGAAAATGGGATCCCACGTTTATGATAACACATTAAAGAACTCATATTTACTGGGGGGCTTTGTAGAATGGATGCACCCACAAAGAGTAGGGTGAGAGCTGTACACTAGGCCTTCACAGTGGAAAAGCAGCTGTCAGAGCATGTACCTCAGGGATCTCACCAATAAGATGGAGAAATAGGATCCGCTCCTCACCTAGAATACACTACTGTAAGAGAGTTGAAAGTTCCTAAATAACCATGAGGCTTGGCACATACATATAGATTTTTTTAAATGTTATTAGTTTTATTTTTTGTGTATGAGTGTATTGCCTGCATGTATGTAAGTTCACCTGTGTTGTGCAGTGCCCACAGAGGTCAGAAGAGAACATTGAATTCTCCTGGAACTCGAGTTATGGACAGTTGTTAGATGCCATATGGGTGCTGGGGTCCAAACCTGGGCCTTCTGTGAGAACAGCCAGTGTTCTTAACTGCTGAGCCATCTCTCCAGCCACCAAACATATATTTTTTACTGGTATCTTTTTATTTAAGAATATCAGGTATCCCCAAATAGACAGAACTTTTTAATATTTTTAAAATGTTTATTGTATATATTCATTGTACATGGTACTATTACATAAACATACATATATTTATAAATACAGTATATATTTGCACCAAGTTCATTAAGTGGTGCTCTTGTGTACTTGTGTTTAGAGCTGTCCATTTGGGATTAGATAACCTCTCAGGTTTATCCCTGGAGAAAACTGATTCTCTCTACCTCATCATCTATTGATTGCCTGTAGCTTTTCATCTTGAGGTGAGACCCCAGGACATCCACCCATGCACCTTGGCATGCCAACTGGTGTTGCAGATCTCATTAGACCACCATACTATGGAGATTTCTTTGGTGTGGCTTCCCTGTCACATGTAGAATGCACTAACTAGGAGCAGGTGTCTTGCCCCTCTGGCTCTTGCATTCTTTTCTCCCCCTCTTCCACGATGTTCCCTGAGTCTTGGGTGTAGAGGTTACATGGTACATGTGTCACTTGGGGTTGGGCACCTCACAGCTATTTGTTAGCAGCATTTGAGCAGTTGTGGAAGACTTTGTAATAGTCTCCTGTTTTTACAAAAGAAGCTTGATGAGTGTGAGTGAACTTATCTGCAAATTTTATCAGACTGGCTGAACCCACTTAATTATGATTGTCTCTAATTGCTCTTATTTTCTTACAAACAACATTATTCTTCTTTATGGCTGACAAAATTCTATTGTGCATATATACAAAATTTTATTCATCCATTCCTCTATTGTTAGACACCTAGACTGACTCCCATAGCTTAACAATTTCAAATAGCACTGCAGTAAATATTGATGTGAAAGTATCTCTGTGATTTTCAATAGAAATTTTCTGGGGAGCAGAAATAGCTCACTTGCAACGATAAGGAAATCAATGCAGGACTGGTTAATATTGGTACAGTCTTCATTCTAATATAACTGGTGTATTCCATACTAAAATATATCTACCATAAACCAGGCATACAGCAGGTACTTAATAAGTTTACTGATACATAGATATAAGCCAGTACATTCCCAATATTTAATAGAATTTATTCATACCATAGTCATGGCCACAGTGGTTTTACATGAAGAAACAAAGATAGGTCATTTCATGAGATGTGCTTATTCTTTACAGAAATCCTTCAAGAAGAACACGTGAGATAAATGGGGGTGAGAGGTAAATGTGTGCACTCATTACCAGGAATGAAAGACCATCCACAAAGGTCCTAGAGGGCAAGTCCTTGGTGGAACAGACACAACAGAGGCATAGGCACCAATTTGTGGCTGTCCTGAGCCCTGCCTCCCAAGCCTCTTTTCTCCAAATGAGTCACCCACCCTTCCTCAACTAGTTGTACCCTTGTAAGCCATCTTGACATTCTCCCTCTCTCAAGCAGGGTTCTTTTGTTGCTGGCTGTTAAAACTGAAACATTTTATAGTGTACATAAGCCAGAGGTGACACAATTAAATGAAACTATTTGTCATATAAAATTTACATCAGCAGGAATTAAACGTCAAATAACTTAGGATTGACAGCCTCCACTGAGTCATAAAGACTCTAAATTAGTCTTGTGAAGGGTATTCATGTACAGTCCCTAATAAACTGCACTCTACCTAAGCCTTACTCTCCAAAAGTGCCAAAGGAGAATGTCAATGATGAGCTTGTTGAATCTCTCTCTCTCTCTCTCTCTCTCTCTCTCTCTCTCTCTAATTGTGTGTGTGTGTGTGTGTGTGTGCACACACGCACGTGAGTGTAGGCTTAGGTCCTGTGAAAAGCCAGAGGGAAATGTGTTAACTCTACCCACCCCACCCCACACACACACACACACACACAAAAAAAGGTTGAATGGAGATGAAAAAGTCAACTCTTAGAAAGTTTTCAGCTTTGTTAATGAAAGACACACAGAGAATAGAGACCAGAGCTTAAGAATCCTGTCTGTGACTGTTCATTGTGCAACCTTGGCTTAACCAAAACTCATGACTTCAAAGATTTGTTTTACTTTATTTTAAATTGTGTATAAGCGACTGCTTGTATGTACGTAATGTGTGTGCACCTATGAGTGCAAGTGCAGCAGAGTCCAGAAGACTGAGTCAAGTCTCCTGGAGTTGAAGTTACAGGTGGTTGTGAATCACCCAATATGGATGCTAAGAACTGAGCTTCGGTCCTCTGCAAGAGCAGTAATGCTCTTACCGTGGAGCTGCCATATCTCTGGCCCTACAACATCTCTTCTTGACAATACCACACACAGGTCCTAACACCTTAATTCAATTCTTCTTCTTAATTGAGCTTATTTTCTAAAACAATTTTGGATCTGCAGAACAATTGAATGGAAAGAAGAAATCACTTGTATAGACCTTCTTCCTCCATCCACTTTCTCTTTTTCTCCTATGATTTATATCTTGAATTAGTGTGGTGCATGTGATAGAACTGATAAGCAGTATGGGCACGTGATTATTAACTGCAACCCATAATTTACAATAGACTTCAGTCTTGTCTCTCTCAGGACTGTACAGAAGGAGCTCAAGAGATGGGGGATAATAGAAGAGAGGCATTATCAAGGTTAATGAGGTGGAGGAGGGAGATTAGACAGGGAGGGAGAGGAGAGATAAAGCTCAGGTGATGTGGAAAATCAGAGGGAAATGTATTACCTCAACTCCCCCCCCTCAAAAATATACATATCGTATCTGAATGTGAATGCATGCCTATACCTATAGGCTGTCTAACAAGAAAACACAGTGCCAGACAAGAGAAACTTCCCTTCAAGTTGTTGATCAGGATAGTCCAAGCGACTCCCAAAGTAACACAAGCTATTGTCACAGTCCTTGATTACCTCCCAAAACATAGAGGTAAGACCTATTGCTAAAGACGGGCCACACTTCAGACATGGAATTTGAAACAACAGAGCTGGAACTGATCTGGAAACCTCACAAGTTTTCATAGTTCTGGAGGACACTATGTAAGCTGCTAAGGCAGAAAATCAATCAACGGTCCAACCTCAGCTTTGAAGTCCAATAGCCATAACAATGACTGACATAACAAACTATAGCAGTGCAGCAGTGGCACTTTAATCCTGAGGGTAGTAGACAGCTGTCTAATTGGACTTCCCTCTCAATGGGAAGGAACCCATGTGTGGCACTGTAATAACAGTCAAATACACATGGCTGGAGAGGTCATAGATCTTAGAAAAAAACCCTACCTCTGTCATATCCCTAGACGAATGTAATTTCTTATTGTATGCTAAATATGGATTCTTGTATTTACAGACAAGTATACCATTCACCACTCATCAAAGAAGTTTCTTTTTGCAACAGATGGAGACTATAACAGAGTTCAATAACTGATCTCACAGAGAGCATAAGTCTCTGAGAGATGCCCAGCCCTAAGTGACAAATCTATAATGGAACCTCTATTCCTAAAGCTTATGGAACATAGAGGCAGAGAGAATACTAAGGCATCACTCAACTCTCACCAGCAAAGTTTCCTCATGTAAGAGTATGATGCACACAGACGGCCACAAATGGCCAAAGCATAGAGAAGAGACAGGAGGAAAAACTGTAAGAGCCAGGGTAGGTGTATGATCATAAGGAAATAGAGTCTTCCAGGCCTCTGAGAACTTGCTCATATGAGTTTACAGCAATGGTGTCACAGCAATGCATAAGGCACATGCAAACTCAATTAGACAAAAACCCAGCATAGAACTGGGGAAATTGGCAGAAGGCCTCAACTTTAGCCTAAGAACTATTGGCAACTGATTACTGTAGGGTGAGAGTTGATCTTCTTTAAGGGAGAGACTCTACATAGGCTGACTAGTCTCCAGTGGATGATCTTGCACTGAGGGACATCTGGGTACACAAACTTGACTTATTAGGCTTTAACGTATAGAACAGAATGCATCAAATCTGGTGGGGGGAGGTATGGGGGTATGGATAGAGGGGGTTATAAAATGATTAAGATGTTTTATATGAAATGCACAAAAATTCAATAAAAATATACATTAAAATAAAAACATAAATGAGTTAAATATTAAAACTGTTTATAGTATCAACACTTATTCTTGCATCTACTTTTGCTTTTGATTTCCTCTACTATCAGTAATAGCAGTTTGAACTGATGTGATTCTTCAACTTTCCTTGAATTAACAATGATACTGATGAAACAGAAAGACTTCTTTTAGCAAAGCCCATTTCATTCTGAGCCATTTTCCCATGTTGAAAATAGAACAATTTAATGGAAAGAATAAATAATTCCTATGTACCCTCTCCCTCCATCCACTCTCTCTTTTTCTCGTATGATTTATACCTTGAATTACTGTGGTGCATTTGTTAGAACTCATAACCAGTATGGACACATGGCTATTAATTGTAGCCCATAGTTTATAACAGACTTCACTCTTATAAATCTTGTATAGTTCTATGTGTTTTGACAAATGACAATGTCACATTCCTCTCATTACAGTGCCATATACTGGTTTCATTGCCCTAAAAACTTTAGTTTTGCATGGAGGAAGTTTAAAGTTCAAACAAAATAATGGGGTGTTCTTTGACCTACAAAACCCTAGGCAAATGTCAGCTTATAGCAGCAATAGGGTTCATCCTTTCATTTACTCAATATAATTTTAAGTCTCAGTGACACAAACATGAATAGGACACTACTCGTGTGCTGTAGTCACTGGGACGTATGCATATTGATTGCGTCTATGAATTAAGATTATCTTCACAGTAGAAATCCCTAAAGCACCCTAATATAAACAGTTGACATTAATCATGTATTAGCTCCCACAAGCCAGAGTTGCTTGTTTTATATAACTGCATGTAATTGAATCCTCCTAGCGGGTGTGTGGTAGATGCTATCCACACCAACCTATCACATGCAAGAGCCTACCTCCTCCTCTGTTGGAGTACATTGGAAGAGATGACTGAGCCAGGAGTCTAAACAACTGGGTTCGGTGGTTACAGGCAGGGGAAGGGTATAGCAAACACAAGAGAAGGGGAGAGCAGCGAAGTCAACAGGTTGTGCGTGTTCTCAGAGCCAACGTGTCCAAATAGGGCAAAAGGAGGTTGCAACACATGATGCTGGAAAGAAAGGCAAAAGCCTACAGCATGTGCGTGCTGCTCCGGAGCCTGTTCTTTATTCTGTGACCGGTGGAGTACCTGAATGGTACGACTACATGAAAGCATTTTATTTTGGAAGTATCGCCTCGAAAAGTCTTCAGAACAGACTTTAAAACCAACTCTGAGGTTCTGTTTAATAGATGAAACTCGAAAGATGAATATTATGTGCCTACACTGCTTATTTTGTATTGTCTCACTTATCCCATCACCCCATTTTGGACCAAGCAGGAAGTGATGGGAACTTACCTCAGTGGGATGGAGTTGATGAAATAGATGCGCTTTATAGATGTTAAGGAGATGGCTAGTTTTGGGGTCTTAAATGTCCTCAAAGGTCCATGTGTTAACAATTGTCATAGCATGACACTATTGAAAGTTTGTAGAACCTTTAAAATGAGGGACCAAATGGGAGGTCTTGACGTCATTACAGTGAACCCTTAGAGGTACAGTGGCCTCTGTTTCTTTGAGCTTTTCATCGTCTCCTTGGCAGGTTTTCTCTGCCAGTTACTTCTTCCATGAAATACTGCCTCTCTGTACGCCCCAAACCACGGAGTCAATGATCATGAACTGAAGCCTCCAAAACTCTCTAAGCCAAAATAAACCACTTTATTTTTGTAAGTTTATTATTTCAGATGTTTTGGTATAATCATGGAAAATTGATTAGCAGAGATGCAGTAAGGCCTGAGGACTGTCCAAAAGTCCGATAAGGAAAAAAAAAAAAAAAAAACATGTGGCCAAGACCTCTGACTGAATGGGTGAAATGATAATAGGTCCATGTATTGAAAAAGTCAGATTTCTTTGTGTGGCAGAGTGTGGGCCATTGAAGTAAGTTCCAGAGACAGAGACAGAGAGAGAGAGAGAGAGAGAGAGAGAGAGAATGAATCAGCACAGAAGTCTCAACAAGATGACCTGATGGAAGAGGAAATCTGTCCAGGGAAATCACACAGAAGAAGTGACAAGTCCTTTGAGGACAGACCCCTGAAGGGGAAAGACGTAAGTGCTTTCTAGAATACGAACAGAAATCACCAAAGGCAATGAGAAGTGACGATCATAGAGATCATATGAGAAATGGAGGGCAAAGGGAATAATGGAAATTAAGAAAGAAGAAAGCTTCACAAGTAACGGTGTGGCTGTCAGTGGTGAATGACATGGGGAGGTCAGACATGATAGGAGCTGGAAGGACCCATTAAGTCTGACTTCAGGTTACTGCTAGAGCAGCTTCAATTGAGTGGAAGGACAGAAGCCAGACTGAAGAGAGGTGGAGAGTGAACGATACAGAAGTAGCAGCCTGTGTTGGTTATGCCTTCAAGGAACGGGCTGTGAAGGAAGGAGGAAAATTGAAAGTGACAGTAGGATAGAGGGAGACTTGGTTTTTAAGATGAGACATTTGAGACTGTTTATGGACCATAGGAAAATGCCCAGTAGATCAGCAGAACAGTTGAGAACATAGTTAAGAACAGAAAAAACTGAGAAAGCAAGGTCTTAAGAAATGGGGGTGGGGGAGACGGAGGACTAAAGCATGCAAAAGTGGGACTTTTTCTCTTACACATAAAAGAGGTAGGAATGTGAGCTCTGTTCAAGCTAGGAGCCAGACATGTGGATACACATGGAGGGTGCAGATGAGAGAACGTGGAAATGATAATAGTCCCTTGAGTGCAGGACTATCCTCCAGGACTATCTCATCCAGAGAAAGAGGACCTTGGAAATAGAACAGTGGAGAAAAGAGTTGTCAGGTACAAAGGGATATTTGGTGTGGTAAACTCAGTATGTCACTTGAATTGTAGCTACTGTAGACCACAAGAACTTACGCCTAATTCTTAAGAGCAAAAATCTGGAAACAGCACTCACATATTTATTGAATATGTATTTTTCAGTAGTACTTTAAACTAACACTTTTCCCTCTGGTTTTTCTTACCATCCATGCATTGTTAGCTGGCCTCTCACTCCCGCTGTATAACCCTCCCTAATCTTTCCTCAATTAAAGTACCCCTCTTTTCCCCATTTTCCTGTTAATAACACCTGCCTTTTATTATCCCTTCTGACAAGCTCTTTCTTCTCTTTTACCCCCATGGTTTCCTTTCCATTTTTCTCCTCCTGAAATTGTATCAAGATATATACTCACATCTAGGAATTTGGAGATAAGATCCACAAATGAGAGAGAACATATGTTACTGGTCTAAGTTAAATCACTTAATATAACAGCTTCTAGTTCCATCCATTTACCTGAAAATTTCATGATTTAGTTTTACTTTCCTGCTGAAAGAATTCCATTGTGTAAATGTACCACATTTTCATTATCCATTCATCAGTTGAGGGACATTTAGGCTTGTTTCCATTTCTTAGCTATTGAGAAAAGAGCATCAATAACCATGGCTGTGCAAGTATCTCTGTAGTATGATGAGTCTATTGGATGTATTCCAAGGAGTGGTATACCCAGATCATATGGAAGATTTATTCTTAGTTTTTTAGAAGTTCTCTGTGCTGATTTCCACAGTGGTTGCACCAGGTTGCAACCCCAACAGTGGATGAGGATCCCTTCTCCCCACATTTTTATTTCTTCTTACGAGAGCTAGCTGTTCAGATACATGGCTCATTTTTATTTGGGTCATTTGTTTTCTTTCTTCTTTGTTCTTTGAGTTCTTTGTATATTCTGGATATTAATCCTCTGTTAGATGAACAGCTGGGGAAGGTTTTCTCCCACTCTGTAGGCTTCCTCTTCACTGTATTGGTTATTTCCTTTGCTGTACAGAAGCTTTTGGGTTTAACGAAGACCCATTTATTGATTGTTGACCTTAATTCCTGAGTGGCTGTCTGATTTAAATATGCATGTATATGAGTATAGCTGAAGGCTAATTAAAAACACGGCACCAGGCAAGAGAAACCTTCCCTTAAGTTGCTGGTCATGATAATGCAACCCAGCCTAATAAACAATGACTAGCTCAGCAAACTATCACTCAATAGCAGTAGTGGCACTTTTATCTTGGGGATACCAGCAACTGTCTAATTGGAATCAAGGCCCACTCATTAGGAGAAAAATCATGTGTGATACTGTAAACATAGCCAAATACACCTGGTTGGAGAGGTCACAGATCCTGGAGAAAAACCTACTTTTGCCACATCTCTAGTCCAACATATTTTTTTTTTACTTTATTCTAAATATACACTCTCCTATTTAAGAAAAGTGTGCCTTTTACTCCCCATCAAAAAAGTTTCCTTTTGCAAAAGATAGAGACTATTAAAGAGTTCTAGAACTGATCAAATGCAGAGAAAAAGTGTCTATGAGATGCTTAACGCCAAGTGACACATCTTCAATGCAACCTCTACACATAGTATGACTATATCTGGACTGGCTCTGTTGATGCACATCTGGACTGGCTCTATTGATGCACATCTGGACTGGCTCTATTGATCCACATCTAGACTGGCTCTATTGATGCACATCTAGACTGGCTCTATTGATGCACATCTGGACTGGCTCTATTGATTCACATCTAGACTGGCTCTATTGATCCACATTTGGACTGGCTCTATTGATGCACATCTGGACTAGCTCTATTGATGCACATCTGGACTGGCTCTATTGATGCACATCTAGACTGGTTCTATTTCCTTGCTGTTGTGGATAGAGCAGCAATGAACGAGGCTGTTCATGTATCCCTGTAGTAAATGGCCCTTGAGTATATATACCCAAAAGTGGAATAGCTGAATCATATGATACTTCTAGTTTTAAGTTTTTGAGAAAACCCCACACTGATTTCCACAATGAATGTACCCATCCATTCACACTGCAGTGGGAAGAGTTCTTCTTTTCCTACACCCTTGGGAGCACTTACTTTTATTTGCTTTCTTGATGATAGTCACTTTGGCTGGGGTGAGATGGAATTTCAAAGTACTTCTTAATTTGTATTTCCCTGATGACTAAAGATGTCGAACACCTAAAAAATTTTATTAACAATTTATATTTCTTCTTTTGTAAAGCAGCAGAGAAAGATGAAACAAAACAAAATATGCATGAAAAACTCCACAAAGAAGCATTATTTTGTATGCTAAGTTTTAAATTTTTTAAATTGTCTTTAAAAAGTAAATCATTATTCTTTCAGAGAAGAATCGGAACAGCTCCAGATTCTGCAGTAAAGGATTTAGCTGCACACAAATGACCTCAGCTCTGAGCATCGGTTGAGAGACTGGTGGCCACCTACTTCAGAATCAGCACTTGGCACCTATGTACATCAAAAGTCTGTTCAATTGTGGTGACCAGGCAGTGGGAACCTGTCAGATAAAATGCACCTATTTCTCAATTAATTTTTTCTTCCTTAGTGTTTATTTTAATTATCATCATTGCTATTCTATTCAGTGTTATCATGATTATTTGCATTCCTTCCAATATTAAATATGGATCAAAGTAATTTTGCTGATTATCTTAGAGAAGATGAAATATAATACAAAGCTATTATAGTTATATGCATACACAGAGAGAGAGGGAGGGAGGGATGGAAGGAGGGGGGACATGAAAGGAGGGTTGAAAGTCATGGCTCTTAAGTGTAAGAGTCAGGTGTTTGACAATAAATTATATTATTATAAAACTCCTGACATAACTAAATAATTACAACCCAACAGAGAAGGCCTAATATTTCTGAATATATTGGAAATATATAATATATTGGAAATGGTAAGCATAATATGTCAGATAAGTAGATCTTACTCAATTCTAGAGGTTTGACTAGTTTACCCTTCTGAAAGAAGGAGACTATACCAGGCCAGGAGTAGTGAAGAAGTAATGATGTCCTGAAGCAGCCTTGACCTACAGACTGAAAAAAGCCAGTTAGTGTCCAAATGTTCTTCATCCCTTCATGAGATCCCAGAGTCCCCAGGAGAATTAAGCTCCTGTAACTTTTGAAGGAAGCCTACTTGCCACCCCAGCCTTTATTGAGTTATTTTCCTTCCCTGTCTACTTCTTACTAGTGGTTCCTGGGCACACCTTCCTAGTAGTATGCATATACTTTAATTCCCAGAAATTGTGTGAAAAGAACTTTTAAAAAGAGACATTGCAAGGCTGGAGACATGGCTCAGTGGTTAAGAACACTGACTGTTCTTGCAGAAGACCTGATTTCAAATCCCAGCACCCACATGGCAGCTAACAACTGTCTGAACTCCAGTTCCAGGGGATCTGACAGCCTCTTCTGTTCTCCGTGGGCATTGCACAATGTAGGTGCACTTACTTAACATGCAGCCATTACACTCATTCACATAAAATTTAAAAAATAATTAATTAAAAAGAGAGAGACATTGTGAAATGAGTCCATCCGAAGCAGGGTGGGGGAGTATGGGGAGAGTTCATGGGCAATGGCCTTAATTCACTCTGATAATAGGAAGTGAGGCCAACTCTGCAAAAGAAATTTAAGGAGTAGATAACGAGTAAGAACGAATGAGGAGACCAACTGGGGCTGTATAAGGGGACAGCAGAGCAGCACAGAGAATATGTCTAAAGCTGGAACCCATACCTGCACAGTCATGTTTTCTCCTCCCTACAGCATGCATCCATTTGGAAACAAGAGCTGAGAAGAGGATGCCAAAATGGATCCAGGAAAAACTATGAGTGCAGGGATAGGGGAAGGAGCAGAAGATAAGTTGGAAGAATATGTGTGAGAAGGGAAAAAAAGGCAAGAGAGCTGGGGGGACAGAATTTTGTTGGGAAAGGAGTGAAGTTGTACATAATATTTAGGATGAGTCAGTCCTGGGCAGGGGGATGTGGCTCAGTTGGTACAGTGCTT
This sequence comes from Nannospalax galili, assembly GCF_000622305.1. Lineage (NCBI taxonomy): Eukaryota > Metazoa > Chordata > Mammalia > Rodentia > Spalacidae > Nannospalax > Nannospalax galili. The sequence goes on from NW_008343971.1 coordinate 1,520,555, forward strand.
TCTAACATGCACAAAATCATCAGTTTCACTCTCAGCATCGCATAAACTGAATGTAGTGGTTCATGCCTATAATCCCAGCACTCAGGAAGTAAGGGCAAGAGGATCTGTTCAGGGTCATCCTTAGCTACGTAGCAAATTTGAGGACAGCCTGTGAAACATGAGACTGTGTCTGAAAAATAAATAAATGTCAAGAGAGAGAAAGAGAGACGGGGTGCTGTCAAAGCAAAGAGGAAATGGGGAAAACAGGAGGAAACTTGAACTGGGAAGAATGGAGGGAAGGAAAAGTGCTACGGAAAGGAGAGGAAGAGAGGTAAATGATACTAAGGATATTTGAAGAAAATATAAGCTTACTAGACTTTAAAATATTTATACCACATAAATATGTATGTGTGTGCATATTTTTAGAGAGATGTATGATTTTACATCAATAGATGATGGACAGAGTTTACATGAAGTTATGTCAGCAGGCTGATAGTACCCACACAAAAAGCTGTGGACTATCTAACAAGAACCCAGTGCCAGGCATGAGAAACTTCCCTTCAAGTCATTCATCAGGATTGTCAAAGAGGTTCCCAAAACAGCATAAACTAATGTCATTGCCCTTGGTTGCCTCCCAGAATTTGAAGGCAAGAATCTATTGTTGAAGATAGCACACATTTTGCACACAGGACTTGAAGGAATCAAGCTGAAACTCATCTGGAAGCCTCCTCCCCGAGGACCAGCTCTCAAATTATTGCAAGGTGCTATTCAAGCTTCCAAGAAAAAAAAGCAGTCAATAGTCCTACCCGACTGTTAAGCTTGTGAACCACAATGACTGGCCCACCAAGATACTCCTAATGTTGCAATCGTGGCAGTTTTATCTTGGGTATAACCAATGGCTGTCTAATTGGGCTTAAGGCCCACTCAATAGACAACAATTCATGCCTGATACTATAAACCTAGACAGTATACGTGACCGGAGAAGTCATAGACCCTAGAGGAAAACCTGCTACTGCCAGTTTCCTAAATCAATATAGCTTCTAACTATATTCTAAATACTTGTCATAACCACAGATAAGGGTAGCTCCATTCCTCATCAAAGAGGCTTCTTTTTTGCAAAAATTAGAAACTCACAAAGATCCATAACTTATCAAAATGTAGAGAATAAATTACCATGGTGTTCCCGGACCCAATTGATACATGTACAATACAAACCCTTATATATAAGATTTCAGAACCTTTGTGGGAAAGGGGCTAGAAAGGTTATAAGAGCCAGAAGACTGAGATGCCTGGTGCCAGATAGTATCCTCCAGACACAACAGGGGAACTGCACCCGTGAAATCTCAACAGTTTTCTCCAGGGCTGAGCCCCTTGACAGGTTATTCAAACCCAATTGATCAGCCTTAAACACATGTACATATGAGCAACACTAAATGGACTCACAGGATGGCTGGATGAATAGATAGATGATAGATAGGTAGATGGATAGATGATAGACAGATGATAGATGGATAGACAGATAGATGATAGATAGATGATAGATAGATATAGATAGATGATAGATAGATAGATAGATAGATAGATAGATAGATAGATAGATAGATAGGCAGGCAGACAGATAGGATAGAGAGATAAATGATAGATAAATAGATGTAGCAATAATAGTAAAGAAGAGGTCACAAATTGGGAGAGACTCGTGAAGAGCATGGGAGGAGGAGTAGAAGGTGGGCGAGGGAGCAGTTGAAATTGTATAAATGCAATATTCATGTATAAACTTCTCAAAAAAACTAAAAATTTAAGTCATAGTTTTTAAAAAGGGATTAATCCCTAAAAAGTGATAAAGACCAAGACATAGCTGTGACAGGAAAACATTGTCAATGACCAGAACCTAACAACCCAGAGTATGTAGCCTGATGACTGTAAATTACAGCACAGTGGAATCTACAGATGGAGCATGGAGTTGCTTTGGATTCTCTCTCACTCTCATTAGTTAGTTTTCTGTTGCTGTGATAAAACAACATAACAAAGGAATTTATAGAAGGAAGAGTTCATTGGGCTTGTGGTTCCAGAGGGATAAGAGTCCATCATGAGTGGGGTGACGTGGTGGCAGAGGTGGCTGGAGCAGAAAGCTGAGCATTCAATCTTCAAAGGGCACAAGAATCGGAGAGCAAAGCTGGAGATGGTGGGGCAGGGTTATGGTCTGTGAAGCCCACCCCCAGTGATGTCCATCCTCCTGTACCTCTTAAACCTCTGCCACCAACTGGGGTCAAGTATTCCAATGCTTGAAGCCTATGGGGGACATTCTTATTCAAATCACCACACTATCATACTTCAGACTCTTATGAAGACTTCAGAGGATAAGAGTATCATATTTTTCCATTTTTGTGTCCCTCATAACAGCACAGCTATCTGAGTGGCCTAGGGTCAACCCAGTTCTTCCTTGTTGTAGATTGTGTGGGGAACAGAACATTCTGAGATGGAGGCTTGGCCATCAATGTCGGGATTCTGTTCCCAGTCCTCCCTAGAAACAGAATGTCCTTCATTCAGTATTCTGTCCCAGTGAGTTCTGCTGTTCTCTGGGTGAAAGACTTGAAGTAGGCCTCTTCCTGCATTTCCTTGGCTACAATGCATGTAGGATTCATGCAGGAAAGAATTCACTTGTCTTAAGCTATCCTTGCAAAGCCTTGGAGGATGAGCTCACTATGCATACCAGGCTTTAGTGGTCCCTCACTAAATATCTGTAATTAATGAGTCCACTCCAGATAATATGGGTAAGAGAATGTTCTGTCTTGATGCATGGTGAGCCTGCAGCACATTCTTCACTGTCGTCTTCCAAAGGTCAGGAACTGGAATTACATGCTGTGACCCTCTGTTGTATCGATCTAAACACAGCCAGGAAAATAAAGATGAGCATTTAGAAGGCATGTCATGGAAAGGATTTTTGCAATAAGAACTCTTTAAGATTTTGTCCAGCTCTGACTACCTGGTCCTCATCAACTAAATGTGAAATTACTAAACTCAAAGTCACATCCTTTTCTATTGCCTATGGGCCCAGCTCAGTGCTAGATACCACAAAATGCTTTATGAAATCATATTCCTGTAGTGTACAAAAAGTTATAAATCCCCCAGGTTTGCAGATACTATGGTCAACTCACATTCAGAAAGAATCTGCATGCCACATACATTTTAAACAGAAGAAAGTTCCCTCTAGCTCTCTCATTCAATTCAGCCCGCAGAGTCTTGAATTAATCAGTGGACTGAGCTGATGCTGCCCCTCCAACTTGCTGTAAACAGGCACATCACCAGCACCACAAAAGCACTTCCCTTTCCCACTAGACTGCACAGCATTTTGTAACAATAAATATTGCTAAAAGAACAGAAATCCCTTTGACGCCTCCCAGACTGACAAGGCGTTGATTGGTGTGTGTTAATGCTGGGCCTGACTCCCTTGTCATTAATTACATATCAGTGACATATTTGCCTATGTGACAGAAAGTAAGGGGAGGCACATCTTAACAACCTTGGTATACATGGCCCTGGGGGCCCTGGGAGCCTGTGCAGGGACAATTATAAATACAAAAAACTGCACCAGGCTTGCCTAGACTGACAGAGAAAATGAGATCTCTGCTCCCAGGGAAGGAAATTGCTGATGCTGTATATTCACCATGCTTAAAGGGATGGATGGGAGGTTATGCATCTGTCTGGGACAGTAAAGCATTGTATTTACTAGCATAATATTGCCATCACCACCATCATTTTCATGACTATTATACCTTTTAAAACATGAGGTATTTTTATGCAATATCTTATTTTAAATTGTCTCTACTAAGGCGCTTTTTTTCTCTTACACAGTATTTGAGTCAATGTCATGTACGTTGCAGACATTCCACAAATATCTAGTGAATGAATGGATGAATTAATCCAAGGAGAGTGAAACTTGATCAACATTATTATTGTGCCCTTCTCTCGGGTGAGAGCACTTAAATATGGACATCCCTCAGGGACTTGCTCAGATCACACAGCTAGTAGGAGACTCCATCGGAACTCAGGACCAGAATTTCTCCTGCAGAGCCGTCTTCTCTGGCCTGTACTCACTGTGAGCTTGCAGTTACAGTTTGGATGAATATGACTATTAAGAATATACCTGTTGTCATTTGAATTTTCCTATGGAGATGTGAGCAAATGTCTATTCACCACAGATAGGGGACCAATGACAAACCAAAGAAACAATTCCAGTTAAGTCTAGCTTGATGAACCACTGAGTGTGTTGGAGTTATTCACAGGAGTGTGGCTAGGGGTTTCTTAAAGGAGAATAGATGTCCAAGGACAGTTACATCACTGAAAAGCACACTCTAGCAGCGATGATGACTCAAAACTCACAAAAGCTGCGTCCTTTACTCTCTGTATGACTGACAGTCTTGCTGTCAGAGTCTCTTTTCCCCAGCAGTAGTTTCTGCCTATATAACCATGGGAGGGGCTTGTGAATCCTTTATACTTTAGAAACTTCCTAAGACTTGTAAGTTTTGTTTATTTCCTGAATCTTAATAAGCTCCCTGTAGGAGGGAGTAGTTCTGGAGGAAATAGTCACATAACACTGACATTAAGACTATGTGTTTCATAATATCTGTTCAGTAACTGTTCCCTCATGGTACTCAGTGGTGCATTCTCTAGAACCACGTGCAGAAAATACACAACTCTGTTGACATTCACAAGAGAGATTTTTCTCAGACATAGATCTTTGTGAATGAAGCATTGATTCCCTGCTGGCTGTGGCATATGGGGTCTTAGCTCTTTAAGATGATCATACAGAGCAATGTTCCCTCCCAATACCTCAGGCAGTACCAAATCAATGAGGGTTCCACAGTTAAAGGAAGATTGCACACACACACACACACATAAAAAAAAAAAAATCCTGACCAGTCATAATCCACCATCCCTACTGATGGGTCTTATCAGATTGTTGTTTGCTGGTTTCGAAATATGGCCCTGGAACTTACCACCCCCAACCATAAAGCAATTCCTGTTCTGTAAAAAAGTCCTTTCACCAAAAGAGATCCTTATCTGAGCAATGCGAGTCCTAAGCCCTTTCCAAACACTCTTATCCAGTCCACACATTTCTAGCTCCACATAAGAGCATATTTAAACTCCCCTGCCTCTTGACCAGTGAGGCTACTGTGCTGATTCCCACTGGTCAGCTAGGCACCCCTCATTGGCATAATAAAGGTCAATATGGATTGTCAAGGTTGGTTGCTTTCTTTTCTACCTGCAATGCTTATATTTCATAACAACAGTTAGTTACAGTGCACAGCATTGACATAGCCTCTGCTGATTACCTCTGCAAGTCCAGGCTTGATCTTTCTGTGATTCTTCCTGGCTTCTGTAGAATATGATGCTTTAGTATTGGAGTCCCCATCCTGTCTGTACAGTTTCACCCTTTAGCACTCCCAAATATAGACAGAATATTCTTGCCATATCACAGAAGTTCAGCAAACTGCCATCGTGAGTCTGAGGTCCCCTTGCCCTTTAAGCAAAGCAGCTGCAGTCACCTACACAAGATGTAACCAGCCAACATTCCCTCATTCCATTCTTGAGGGTCCCCCATCCTCCCTGAAGAGTTATTGTCAGACAATTGTTTTTGTAGATGGGGTGAGTCATTTTTCTTCAGTGCTGTAACACTGGAAAGTTGCCCATGCTCCAGTAAAACCTTATGCCCATGCTCATGTAAATAACCTTAGTTAAACTCGGTGGCTTATTAAAAGAAAAAATGTGATGGGGGGGGGACTTGGGGAGAAGGAGTTCAGAAGGAATTAAAGTAGGATAAGAGAGCATGATGGGGGCAAATATGATCAAAATACATTATAGACATGTATGAACTTGTCCAGGTAATAAATTAAAACAATACATTGAAAAAAAGGAACATTCCTAAAGAAAAGTGATATAATGGATGTTTTCCCTCTGGGATTCAGAAACTCTGAATCCCTGTGTTAATTGCTGAACGAATCCATTGACCCCAGTCTTCCCACTGCAGGTTGATGCTGTATCTTCCAGAAGGATATCACAAACTATAAGACTAATTCAAGCCCATTGCCAGGAAGATGTAAGAAGAGCTCACTGAGAGCCTCTAATACATTCTTGCAATAGAAGGAAGGGGCTGTTGTTGCAGAATTACTCAGCACTAGATTTAACCTTGGGTTATATACTCTCTCCCTATTTCCCCTGAGAATTCCAAATAACCCCTGTACATCTAATACTTTGCTATCCCAGCCTGCATGTCTCCTATGGTTATAGTGTTATGGGAATTAAACTGAGACGCACCTGATTCAGCAAGAAGACTCAAACCGTACTGAGAGAGCAGAAGTTTTCATTTATTATGCCTAGACTTAAGTCTAGACTCCTTCTCCAGAGAAACTAAGGTCCTGACCAGAAATACACACAAGTTTTTATAGGATTTTTTGCATCATCCTTTAACAGCAGCCATATTGATAAGTTTCCGACTTTCAGCACAGATGTGTATGTGCCCTTTATGCTATCATAGGAAATTCAAATGGTCATCATTTTACAAAAGCAGATATTTTGGGCAACTGTGGGCAAGGGTTGCAACATTCCCACCAACATGATATATTCCTGATACCAATACAATTTCAGCCATTTTTAAAAAGTAAGATACATTGCAAGCAGATGTTTTCTTTCTTTCTTTTTCTTCTTGATTGTGTGACCCACCTTAGTGCCAGCGGCCTGCAGGCACAGAGGCCGCTCAACAGTTTGGAGCCACAGGTTGCTCTTGAATGGGACACTCTGAGATAAGCAGATGCTTTTTACAATTGCAAGGCAGCATTTTTCAAGGCGCTCATAGACTGTGCTCTTGTGGTTTTATCTGTCCTGTCCTGTGGCAGCCTGAGACTGAACTCAGAGTAGAAGATTTTCCTTCTTACAACTTTTAAACATAGGCTTAAAGTAGAGGCTTATAAGGCTAAAACCATAAAAGTACTATTAAAAAGTCCTATTATTTCTACATATATCAACAAACATACTTATTATTAGGAGTACATAAGATTCAAAATTTTTGTTAACACCTATTCATTTACCATACAGAACAGTTATACTAAGGTCATAGTTCATTAATTTAACAGTAGGCTAATTTTCCCTCATCAACAGAATCTGTGAAGTTCTACTGTGAAAACCCTTCTCCATTCCACAGTTCTGTATAGTTCTGGATAGAACTTAACTTACCCATTACAAATTCATGGATAGATATGGTCCAAATCAGAATGCTCATTCTCTGGCCCAGTGACTACCACGGTAATAAGCGTGTGACTCAGGTTAGCTAGAAAAGACTCAATCACTGGACACTTGTTAACACTAGTGAGAAAGAGTTAGTCATACTGAATATAATAAGGATTAAGTCTGAAACTCCTAGTGGTATTATTACCTTGGGAGAGAAAAGCCTGAATGAAAATTAAATCAAAGTAAGATAAAGTGGAACTAAAGTTAGAAGAGCAAAGTCTTAAGACTAAGGAATTGTTTGTTTTTATTTTTGTTTTATTTGTTTTGTTCTGATTTTTGTTTTGTTTGGGTCTCTCTATAATCCCAGCTGGCCTAAAACTCAGCTCACTATGTAGACCAGAATGGCCTTAATCTCACAAAGATCTACCTGCTTCTGCTTCCCTAAGCGTGTGATTAAATGTATGTACCACAACTAAGGAGTTACACATTTCCCCTACAGCTAGGGCGATACAGTTATAGTCAAAAACTATACCCTATAGCTGTCTCCTGAGCACTAACCCAGACAAAAATGTACTTCAAATATAAAGTAGACCCTAAATTTCAGACTACTGAAAATGAAAAGTGTATGCAATGGTGAGATAATTCAGCGAGTAAAGGCTCTTGCCACCAAGGCTGATGACGTGAGTTTGAGCTCCAGGACCCATATGGTGGAAGGAAAGAACTGACTCCCACAAGGGGTTCTTTGACCTTCACATAAGCATGGTGGCATGCATGTGCCAACACACATATGACCACAAATCAATCAATAAATGTAGCAAAAAGTAAAAAAAAAAAAAGTCTAATAGTTTTCTATTAAATACACATTGAAATGATAATATTTGTGAATATTGTGTTAAATGCAATATATTTCTAAAAATCAGTGTCACCTGGTTTTCTTAATGTGGTTACAAGAATTTTAAAAATCAATTTTGTGATATCTTTCAATTGAACAGTGCTATTCCATAGAGTAGGAATTTTTAGATTTCCAATTAGCCCCCTAAAGTTCTCATGCTAATCATTAAAATAGGGACACTTGAAGGTTTCAATGGGGCACTACAAATGATTATGCTAGAAAAGCAGGTACATATCAGGACTGTTCTGGGTAAGCAATGGTGTCCAGCCACCGGGTTAAGCTTTTTCTCCTCCTACAATCCAGATTTTTCTATTGCTCTCTTGCAAGATTCAGAGTTGCTATTATTCTACTTTACTTTTTAGGCCTTTTATTAATTGTGCTGTTTTCTGCTGATCCTGACATGTGACTTCGCAGGGTGTTGTTCCTTTCAGTGGCATGACTCTGGTTCTGTCTTTCCAAAGATGATTTCTATGTCTTAACTTACTTCTGTAATCATTGGCACACTGTCAGTTTTCACCTGATGGAAACTTCCTCAAAGCTTTCTAAACTAAAGCAGAAGGTAAAGATATACATACCATGACATTCCAAGGACAACACCATTAAGCATCTCCCTAGCATCGGTAGCTTAGAGGGGACACCCTACCATGTCACAGAGGTTCTACATGCGTGCTTGACTGCATTGTTCCTGGTCCACATAAAGTTGAAACACATGCAGGGGAGGGAATATAAAAGACCAATTTTGCAGTCTCTAGTGCTAGATCAGAAAACATTCTAACATCAGTAAAATACTAGGTACCCTTATAAGGCCTCACTTATGTGAAGATAACAGAACTCCAAGAAAGCATCACTGCACCTCACAGAGGAGCCCAGCATGCCCGACTGTAATTTTTGTGATTTTCATACAATGTAAGTTGATTTATTAATATATTTATAATACATTAATATGGTTTATATTAAAGCCTATACTGTTTTTCAGTGTGGGTCCATCCACTGCAGCCTGGTTAAACTACCAAGAGGTCCATGCTTTGAAGAGACTGTCTCTGCCACTCCCAGCAGCCATCTGTTGCCACAGTTTCCTTAGGAGGGGTTGGAGCTTCTTACTCACTTCCTCATGTCTATGCTGGGATTTTTTTCCTTTGGTTTGAGCTTGCATAGGATTTATGCACATTGACACAATTGTACGTTTATATGAATAACTGACAAACTGCCTGGAAAACTCTGTTTCCTTAGGGTCATCCACCACCTCTAACTCTTACAAGTTTTCTGTCCTCTCTTCCACAATGATCCCTGAGCCTTGAGAAGCAGAATTTTGATGTAAGTGTCCTATTCAAGGATAAGCACTCTGCAGCCTCTTGTTCTCTGATCATTGGCCAGTTGTGGGTTTCTAAGTTAATCATTATCTGATGCATAAGGAAACTTCTCTGGTGAGAGTAGTGAGATGCATTGATCTAGTGGAGTAACAATAAGTCATTAAGAGTCAGTTTAATATGATAACTTTTTAGTAGAAAACTAGTATTAAGTTCTCTCTGATGTCCTGTGGCCTGTCTTGCCTCAGGTTCTTAAGCTTTACATCAGTGTAAGGTGTGGATGGGCTCCATCCAAGGACGTAGACCTAAAATCCAATTATAGTGATTATTTGCTCCCATAATATTTGTGTCACTATTGCATGGTGGGCATATCTTGTCAGGCCAGTTGTTACTGTAGTTCACAGGATTTACAGCTGAGTAAGACTGATGATTATTTTTTCCTTCTGGTTGCCTGCATAGCACCTTCCAGCACTCGGAATGCTAGCCAGTGGAGATGAGGTTCTGAAGTCAGCATCAGCTTGATTTCTCTTTATGTATGTAGTGTCTTCATCAATAGGGTCTTACTATCCAGTTCTGCTGGGTAACAAAGAGCAGGGGCAATGACCCAGTATTGTTTGAGGATCTATAAGATCCCTGGTCAACAGCTTCTAGAGAGAGAGTCCATTCCTAGCATTGATGGGTTTTTTTTTATTAACCTATTATGTCTAAAAAGGGTAATGCCCCCCCAAACTCCTTTTAGTCTTTTTTATGTATATACTTTAAGAAGCTTCTATAATGATAGGTTTCCATGTGGTTTTTTCTAAACGGCCTTCAGTGTGACTTAGCCTACCCCATACTCCTTCCTCAGCCCTACCCTCCCATTCCCCACTCCACTTAACATTTTTTAGTCTAATGTTCCCCTTTCCCTCTTAATATCACTGCATTCTACCAGCCCTCCAAGAACGCCTCCCCCACCCACTCATGGCCATTTATTGGTTTCTTGACCTCTCTGAATTTTTATTTGTTTGTTTTGTTATTTTGGTTTTCTTGTATATTTTTATTGAATTTTTGTACATTTCATATGAAACATCTTTATACCCCTCCCCCATCTGCATACCCCACTTCTGCACACCCACCAACAGATTTCATGCATTCTGTCATATATGTTAAGTCCTATTGAGTCAAGTTTGTGTATTCAGATGTCCCTCAGTACAGGTTCTTCCACTGGAGTCTAGTCAGCCTGTCTAGAGTCTCTCCCTCTAAAAAGATCAGCTCTCTCTTACCCAGCAGTAATAAGCTGCCAATAGTTCTTTGGCTAAGGTTGGGGCCTGCTGCCCATTTCCCCGATTCTGTGATGGGTTTTTGTCTGATTGCATTGGTCTTGTACATGCTGACACCATTGCTGTAAGATCATCTGGGCAAGTTCCCAGTATCTAGTACTTCAAAGCTAGCATCCAGCTATGAAAGGGAACATGTGAAATTTGTCTTTCTGAGTCCGGGTTATCTTACTAAGGATGACTGCTTCTAGTTACATCCATTTACCTGTGAATTTCAGAATTTCACTTTGTTAAGAGATGAATAATATTCCATTGTCTATATATACCACACCTTCATTATTCATTCATCAGCTGAAGGACATCTAAGTTGCTTCCAATTTCTGGCTATTATGAAAAGGGCAGCAATGAACACAGATGAACAGTTACCTCTGTATTAGGATGTAGAGTCCTTTGGGCATATGCCCAAGTGTGATATGGCTGGGTCGTATGGCAAATCACTATCCAGCTTTTTGAGGAATGATTTCATCCACAATGATTCCATAGTGGCTGCACCAGTTTGCCTTCCCACCAGTGGTAAATAAGCTCCCCTTTCTCTGCATCCTTGCCCACATTTGCCATTGTTTTTTTGGATCTTAGCCATTCTGAAAGGGGTAAAATGAAATTTCAAAATTGTTTCACTCTGCATTTCCCCGATGACTAAAGATGTTGAGCTTTTTTTAAAAAAAAAAAAAAAAAAGAATGTTTCCTGTAGGAGACTCTTATACACTCCCTCCTTTCGTCTCTGAACCTGAAGGGGCCAGAAAAGCTGCTGTCTCTCCTGACGCCTTGAAATTAAATAATTTCAGAGATTCCTGTGTGTGTGGTATGTGTGTGTGTATTTCATTTTCTTGAGTTCTTTGTATATTCTAGATATAGTAATCCTTTGTCAGAAGTGTAACTAGTGACCAACTTTATTTTTTTAACTTTATTTATTTATTTATTTATTATTTATTTATTTATTTATTGTCTTTTTGAGATAGGGTCTCCCTATAGGCCCAGTTGTCCTGGAACTCACTAGGTAAACCAGGCTGGCCTTGAACTCACAGAGATCTGCCTGCCTCTGCCTCCCAAGTGCTGGGATTAAAGGCATGCACCACCACGCCCGCCTAACTTTATTTTTATTGTGTGTGTGTGAGAGTATTGCTTGCATGTATGAGGTGCACCCATGGAGTTCAGTGCCTGCAGAGGCCAGAAGGGGGCATCAGATCCCCTGGAACTAGAGTTACAGACTGTCGTTAGCCACCGTGTGTGGGTGCTAGGATCCTCTGCAAGAGCAGCCAATGCTCTTTACTGCTGAGCCATCTCTCCAGTCCCCATATTGTAACTTTTTAAACACGTAATCAACTTACAAGGGCTGGAAATGTAGCTCAGTATAGAGTGCCTGTGTAACATGCACAACGCCTTAAGTATGATTCCTCAACACCACAAAAAGAAAATAACACAACAAAAAAATACTTTAGTGTAATTACTTAGTAGTTCATCAAACAATCAACTGCTTTTGGTAAACGTTCTCTAAATACAATATAGGAGACTGTTTTAGGACAAGAATTTAAGGAACTTTATTTGAAAAATAGTAAATAAGCAATACAGATTTTATCATTCTTACACCAAATCATGTAACCCTTCCCCCTTGTGGAATTCTGAGACAACGGCCATTTACTCTAGTTGTAGCAGACTAGTCTAGTCCATTATTGCTTGACCATAGGCTCAGGGCATCACAAGTTCCAACATACAGGTTACTATGTCAGTTACTATGTCTACAGAACCAGTATTCTGCCCATGACCAATAGTTTCATTTTCCACAGTTGAGTTGCCCAAAGTCAACTGTAGTCTGAAAGCATTACAAGAAAAATTCCATAAATAAAATTGCTCTTAATTCACAACATTCTGTGTATTATGATTCAATCTCATACCCTTCTACTCCATCCTGCCTCTAACATGACTCACCCCTTTATCCAGTTTATCCATGCCATATTTGCTGCCTGCCCATTAGGTACTTAGCAGCCATCTTGGTTGTCAGATCCATTGTTATTCTATCATACTGTTTGTGTTCAAATAATCCTTCCAGAGTATCGTAACACTGTCACAGTGCCTCACTTCTTGTCATATAGGCAATGTATCATCTTATGTCATCACACATCACCGGGAGAAGAGTGAGTATAGTTCAAGATGTGAAGGAGATAGCAATTGCATTATTTTTGTTATAATATCGTGCTAAGAATCCATGAGCACAGGAGGTCCTTCCAGCTCCTGGTGTCCTCTTTTATCTCTTTCTTCAAAGATTTAAAATTTTCATTGTAGAATTAATAGGCTGGCTGGCCAAAGAACCTCAGGGATCCTCCTGCCTCCTCCTCTCCAGCAATGGATTGCAAAATCATGCTCCACCACGCCAACCTTGTGACATGGGTTCTGGGAATCAAACGCAGGTCCTCATGCTTGTGAGGCAAAGCACTTTAGCAGCTGAGCTATCTCCCCAACCCCAATCAAGTTATTGTTAAGTGATGACCAACAGTATCATTATATTTATTGACTTAATAGACACCTCTGACTGGCAAAATTGAAGGTAGTGTGCTCAAATGATTTTTAAAACTCCAATTTTCCATTTTATTATATTAAGTTTGAATGTTCCCCATTACATGGGGAAATTTATGCTATATAATATCATTGAAAATAATATTTCAATTTCTTATATTAGTTGCTAAACTAAGCATATTAATTATCTGTTTCTGCACAATAGATTATATCCTAAATTAACAGCTTAAAATAATACACATTATTTATCTCACAATTTCTACAGCTCTGGGCATACCCCAGCTGGATACTTGCTTCCAGGTCCTCTCAAAATGGAGCAACCAAGGTGTCACTGGTTCAACTAGAGAAGCATCCAGTTTCAAAATCCTGTATCCTTTGGCATGATTTGATTCTTCTCTTGCTACCTGCCAGTTAACTGGAGGCCACTCCTCAACTGTTTGCCATGTGGGCCTCTCCCAAAGTGGCAGCTTGCATCATCAGAATAAACAACCAAAAAGTCAATAGAGTCTTTTATCATCTAGCAAGTTAAAAATCATGAGTTTTTGGAGCCTCAGGACAGAAGCAACCTCCTATGATAGTTGCTGTGTTTTATCAATTAGAAGCAAGTCACCAAATCCAATCTATAATGAAGAGATGGGGATTATACCTGCATTTGAATACCAGAATGAAGGGGTGTTAAGGACCTTTTTAGATATCTGCCATCGCACTCTTGTTTTTCCTGAACTTCATGAAAATAAAAACATATTCAGATGCAACTTATAATGTATTGGACTAATAAAAATGAATGGAAAAGTTTTAATATGAAAAGGAGGTGTATGGAAGTGTGGAATGAAAGCCACCAAACAAGATCACTCTGTGAATGAGAAAATCAGATTATTGACAAACTGCTGGGCTACCTCTCAAAGACAGAGAAATAGCAACTAAGAGAAGAAGTATGGTAGATTTTACAGGTAGTTAAGGTCTTGGGTGTCTTTCAACAAAGCTCTTGTCCGGCGGTGGGGGCAACCACTGAATGGGAGGATGTAATTTTCCTGATAACCAGGGAGTTTTATGAGAGTTGGTTTCTGCTGAAATCTGGTCTCTGCTGGGGGCATTTTCAAAACCTGGTTTCTGCCCCGGGGTATAGTGAAACCCTGTTTCTGAAAGGGGAGTTTTCAGAGACTGGTTCCTAAGCGATGCTGTTTCAATTTTTCTCTCCCTGGTTGTGGAGCCTGTTGGCCCGACCTTCCCGGAGGCTCCGCAGCAGCCATTTTGAGGCCCTAACAGGAGATATTTGGGTCAATTAGATAACTGGCTTACTTCATAAACTAATTTTTGCATTTGCGAAAATAAACTACAAGTGATTAGGAGAATTAAAAGTTCACACAGCATAGTAGATACACCTTACCAAGTGAAAACTATCAAACAACTTAATATGACTATCAGTGCCATATTCACCTGTAAGTGGTAGTTAGGTTCAAGAAAAACACTATCACTCATATGAAATTAATAGTGTGCTCTGGAGGCTGAGGTGATAGCTTGGTTGGTAAATTGCTTAACTTGCAAGAACAAGGACCTGAGTTTGAGTCCCAGAAGCCATCTGAAAAAAAAATGGATGTAGTGACTCATGCTTGTAATCCCAGCTTGGGGAGGAAGAGAGTGAGGAAGGCAGATCCCTTCGGCTTGCTGGCTAGTCAGCCTCACCTACATGGAGATGAAATGAAAGCTCCTGTCTCTTAAAAAGGTGGATAGCTGGGTGTGGTAGTCCACACTTTTAATCCCAGCACTCAGGAGGCAGAGGCAGGTGGATCTCTGTGAGTTCAGGCCAGCCTGGTCTGCACAGTGAGTTCCAGGACAGCTGAGCTACAGGGGGACACTGTCTCAAAAAGACTGAAAAAGAAAAAAAAAAAAAAAAAGGGTGGATAGTGCCGAGGAACAATATCTGAGGTTTTCCTCTGGCCTCCATTCACACATACGCAGGCACACCTACATATACATGTACACCACACACATGTGCACACACATACACAACACACACACACTCATGCACACATGCACACACAAAATAGTATGTTCTGATGCCATGGTTACCTTAAAGTAGTAGATTAAGGACTGGAGATATGGCTCAATGGTTAATAGCACTCACTACTCTGGCACAGGATCTAGATTTAGTTCCCAGTGTCCCCATAGTGCCTCACAACCATTTACTACTCCAGTTCTAAGTGAGCTTATGGTCTCAGATAGTCTCTGTGAGCATACATGCATACAATATACTAAATAAAAATAAAAATTATTTTATTATTAATTAAATGTAGCATATTAGGAAAATACTGATGGCCATATGAATAGCATTAATAGTATTCATCTGATTTATTAGAATGGCAACTGAATTTTTATGCAAAGTCATTTATTTCTAGCTCTTTTTAGAGTTGAGATCCACACCCCAAAAAGCTTATATATACATGTGTGTGCATGTATTTAGGTAACACAGTAGTCAAATGTGTGACACATTGCTCAAGCGTGGCAAATATTGCAGTTAGTGGGTTTGGAGAGCCAGATGCCTCCGCATTCAGAGGTCTGCAGATTTTCTCAGGAATTTGAGAAACCAATCAACACAGAGTATTTCATAAATTCTGTGTTCAGTAATATGTTGAAACACTAAGTAAAAATGTTTTCCCAGTTCCTTCATTTCTCTGTTGTTTCCCACTGTCATGTGAATCAGGAGATGGGGTGGTCCAGGTGAAAACAGCCAGGTTATCGTTTAACACTGAGTTTCAATTGGGTTTTTTTCGAATATGGGGTAAAACAATCATTCTGAAAGCCTGACTATGTTGAGGGAGAAAATGGCATTCCACATTCAGAAATTTCCCTCTGCACACCAACAGGGAACTTCTGGTTTAATGACAGAGCCACGAGCAGAGAGACTAGAGAACAGGGTGCCCAGCTACAGGGAGGAGCAGGCTGCTTCCCTGCTGAGAGGACACCATAGAAGGATCAACCAGGGCAGATTTGAAGCTGGACTTCCACTCTGTCTTCTGTTCTAATCAGAAACCTCAATCATGGGAAGAGAAAGATGGCAAAGGGGATGAAACCCTCCCGATCAGGAGGGAGTCTAGAACCCTGGGAAGCTGTTGCCCTTCTTCCTGGTACTTAGCAAGTAGGAATGCTCACCTCCTAGAGAAGACCTGCTTTTGGCAATTGGTTCTGTCCAAGTGGTGAGAGGCAGAGTGGCTACAGCAGAAGGAAGCATTTAGAAGGTGGTCTGAGAGGGTGTCCAGAGCCTCACAGGACGATGCCCCAAAGGAAAGCCAAGGTTGTGACAAGGAGCCTGAAGACTGTGGGTCCTAGACATGGTAGGCAAACCACGTTTGGGGCCACTATTGGGAAACCCAAAAATCTCATCACAAAGCCCTTATCCATAAGGGTTTCTTAGACTGATTATTGGAGATGACAAGTCGGGGGGTTAACTCTTCTGAGGAGCTCCATATGGCATTTTACAGACTTGTAGCATCTTATAATATCCATATTCTAAAAAAAAAATAGAAAAGGCACCTGGTACTAAATTTAAGCATAAAGCTATTTCAGCTCCACTTCAGGGGCTCCCTCAGGGCCCCCCAATCTCCACTGGCCTACTGAAAGTCTGCTATCTTTAGTGGAAACTTGACCCCTAAAGCTAATGTGATATGACAAAATCACCACCAGTGTGCCCAGCAGACAGACAGCTTTGCTTAAGAGCTGGGCTCCTCGCACTTTGCAGCGTTGCTGGCACAAGGTTCCTGGTGTTTACAAGCTCTCACTCCCTGCTTCCATTTTCCTCCTTTTCCCTCTTAAGATGGGGTAAACGCCAGAAGGAGACTTGCCTTCTTCATTTGACTCTGGAACCCAGGACAAGACAGTGCCCATTACCTCCTAAGATCTTTCTAGAGGCTTTTCTTCTCACACAGGTGCCCACAGCACTCAGGGTCCTGTGTTATCAGAGGTTCTTAGTCTGTCCAGACTACAGAGTCAAATGTCATAGACTCTGTAGATTAGAGATAGTAGTACCTTATTTCCCGTGGCTTTGGAGATTGAGAAGTTCAGGGCACTGGCAGATCTGGTGCTAAGGGCCTGCTTTCAGTTCCCAAATGGCCATCTTCTTGTTTATCGTCACATGATGGAAAAGCTGAAATTTCTATGTGGTTTCTTTCAAACCATCACTAATACCATTGATGAGAGTTCTTCCCTTATGACCTGGTCACCTTCCAAGAGCTTTACCTCCACACAATATTAGTAACTCTTATGATTTCAAAATAGGAACTTTTTTATTTTTTGAAAATTTCATACATGAGTACACTATATTTACATCACTTCTACACCTCCATCTCTCCCAACTACTCCCATATCCTACCACTCCTTCTTGAATTCATGATCTCTTCTTCTATGAT
>NW_008343971.1:1538237-1546200 GCF_000622305.1 Nannospalax galili
GACCACTTGGGATTGAGTAGCCTATCAGGGGCCTCATCCCTAGAAACAATTTGTTGTCCCTCTCTCAGTAGCCATTGGCTGCCTGCAGCTCTTCATCTAGAAGTGAGGCCTTGTAAAATTTCCTCTCTCCATATTAGCATGTCAGCTGGTAAGGTCATTCATTCATATATGAGTCTTGTTTAGACAACCACACTGTTGAGATTTCATGGTACAGCATCCCCGTCATGTCCAGAAGACACTACCTAGCAGCAGGCCTCCTGGTCTTCTGGTTATGAACCACTATGACAGTCTCCATTTGTTGTGAAAAGAAACTTTTTCAATCACAGATAATACCTACACTTATCTGTGGGTATAAAGATTAGTATTTAGAGTACAATTGGAGGCTACATTGATTTAGCAAAATGGCAGTAGTAGGTTCTCCTCTGGTGCATATGACCTCTCTAGACATGAGAATTTGGCTAGATTTACAATAACAAGCATGATTTCCCTCATATTAAGGAGGCCGTAAGTCCAATCAGACAGACATCAGTTGGTTACCCCTAAGATATAAATGCCACTCTTACCCCATTGGGGATATCTTGCTAAATCAATCACTGTTGTAGTTCAAAGGCTTTACAGATGGGTAGAACTACAGATTATTCTCTGTTGGCAGCTTGCCTTTCACTTTTCAATACTATGAAAGCCAGTTTAAGTGGAACTATGCCACACAGAGTGATGATGCTTCCCTACAAGTCATAGACCATCCAACAAAAACCCCAGTACCAAGCAAGGGAAACCTGCCTTTGAGTTATTAGTCAGAAGGTGCAAGAGATCTCCCAAAATAATATAAACTACAGCCATTGTTCTTGATATTGCTGAAAACACTACACACTTCTGACAGCACTTAGAGGAAATGAACTGGTACTGATCAAAATATGAATTCCAAGGATGAAGAAATATTCAGTCTCTAATCCATGCATGATGGAACGTGCCTTTAATCCCAGCACTTGGGAGGTAGAGGCAGGCAGATCACTGTGAGATCAAGGCCAGCAGGGTCTACATAACACATTCTAGGTCAGCTGGAGCTCTGGGGAGACCCTGTATCAAAACAATATTCATTCTCTAGCAGGAAGACATAATAACCTAGTTAATGTCTTCATTGTGACCATTAAAAGAACTAACTCCAGCTTGACTGCTTAGCCTATTTTTTCCTCTCATCCTATGCTTAAGTTACTAAAGTAATCAAAAACGATGTTTTTGTATGCAAAGGCCTCCAGATCTCTTTTTTCCTTGTGTGACTAGTACAAAATAAGTAAGTGTGTACTTTATGTTGTTTGTTGAATGGGTCTGGGAAGATGGCTCAGTGAATAAAGTACTTGATGGGCAAGCTTGAGTTTGGATGCCCAGAACCCATATAAAAGCCATATAAAGGTATGGAGGTGAATATCTGTATCCCCAGTGCTGCAGATAGATGGGACAGACACAACCAGGTCCCAAAGCTTAGTGGCCAGCCAAACTAACTAAGATGGCAAGCTCTGGGTTCAATAAAAGCTGGGCTGGATAGTGTCCGCTGCCAACTTGACACACCGGGGAAGAGGAAACCTCAATTGGGGAATTTCCTCTATTGGATTAGCCTGTGAGCATGTCTGTGAGGCATTTATTTTCTTGATTGTTGAGTGATGTGGGAGGGCCCAGCCCACTGTGGGTGGCCCCACCCCTGGTCAGGTGGGCCTGTGTTGGATAAGAAAGCAGGCTGAGTGAAGACCAGGGGAGCAAGGCAGTAAGCAGCATGCTTCCATGGTTTCTACTTCAGTTCCTGCCTCCAGGCTCCTGCCTTGAACTCCCACCCTGGCTTCCCTCAATGATGGACTGTGATCAGGAAATGTAAGCCAAATAAATCCTTTCCTCCCCAAGTTGGTTTTGATCAGTGTTTTAACATAGCAATAGAAAACTAATGCAGAGCCCACCTCAAAAAAAATAAAGTTGAGAGCAACAGAGGAAGACATGGGACATCAGCCTCTGGCCTCCATATGCACATGCACACATGTGTGCACTGACCTGCATACATGTACATGGATGTGCATACATACAACACACTAAATAAATAAATAAATAAATAAATAAATAAATAAATAAATAAACACTGAGTAGAAGAGACTTGGACAGGGCAACCTGTCTGCATTGGGGATTTTATGGCCTTCAGAGTTCAGCTGGCATCCCCTGAAATAAAAGAACTGCTGTCATTACCACCCCCAGACTACTCATCATGACTACTCTGAGACCAGTTCGCCTTACAAATTTTGGATACTTAATTGACCTGATTATGCTTTTGCCACAATCTAAGGCGGGAACAGTGATGATGCTGACATTGCTCAAAAACTTGCAGAGCTAAGCACCTCACACACAATTATTCTTTGTGTTTGACCAGCTGTGGAACTCTCTGTTAGTCTCCATTTGTTGCAAAAAGAAGCTTTTTAGATTAGTGGTGCGAGATACAATTGTCTATAAAGTTAAGGATGCATATTTACAATACGGTAAGAAATTACATTGGTCTAGGGATGCATAAAACTGGGTTTTTCTCTAGGATCTATGGCCTTTCCACCCTTGTGTATTTGGCTATGTTTACAGTACCACACATGAACTCCCTCCCATTGAGCCAGGCTTAATTCCCATTTTCAATGCAACATCTACACATAAGATGAATGTATCTTTTAGTTCTCACCAGACAGGTTTCCCCATGCAGCAGACAGATGGTGATTAACAGAAATTCACAACTGGCCAATGTGCAGTGATAGATAAAAAGTAGCCGTATGAGGAATAAGGTTGATCAGAAGAAAGCAGAGTTTATTAGCAAAGGAACACACTGGGGCAGATTCCCTTCTGGGCAGACTCCCTGTCTGTCCCGGGTCGTGAGCTGGGGT
Source organism: Nannospalax galili (assembly GCF_000622305.1). Lineage (NCBI taxonomy): Eukaryota > Metazoa > Chordata > Mammalia > Rodentia > Spalacidae > Nannospalax > Nannospalax galili. The sequence goes on from NW_008343971.1 coordinate 1,541,138, forward strand.
CTTTTAAGGGGTAGGCTTCTGCTTCATGCAGAAGGTGGGAAGATGTATTTTTTTTTTTTAATTGAGCTGGGGAAAGTGGGAGAGCGGGACTGTTAAAACCTGTTCTCTTTAGAGATCAAAGGGGAAGCCTACTGTGTTGGCCAAATGTTGGGGACCCCTGTTGTAAAGTCGTAGTCTCTCCATGTCCGGGTGGCCCACGGGCTTGGTTTTCATATGCAGATGACTCCTTTCAGCAGAGTACCTGGCATCTTCCTAACTCTCCTTTTGAAGTGCCCGCCACAAATGCCCTAACATAAACATGGCCTCTGGCTCTAGGAATACCATGCTTTCCTGTGTGATTTTTCAGGTAGTCAGCGGTCTGGCAGCATGGCAGAAACCCACTTCCATATGCAAATAGAATGTCTCACAAAGTATAATTTGGAGCTAGAAGCGGAGCTGGAGCTAGAGCAGGAACTGGGTCACTGAGACTTGGAATAAAGAGCTGTATCACAGAATCTGACTGAGCTGAGTCTGTGTCTCCAGCCTGCAATCTAGTCTCCCTGGGGGCAGCATTCCTCCGTCACCGGCTCACGGATCCCAGCTTCAGCCACCTCGCGCTCTCCCGCATGATACAGTGGCCAGTGGATCTCGCATCAAGAGGAAAGCGCACGTGGGAAATTAAGGTGGTACACGGCTGGACAACGCTCCAGCAGCAGAGACCCACAGAGACACGGAGAAGCCTGCGGGGCCAGACCCGCCTTCTTCCAGGGCGCACGGCTGAGACCAGGAGACAGACGCCCACGGAACCCGCCACCGCTTCCAGGAGACACAGAGCCGTGGAACACGCCGGAAAAGGCCGCACGACCAGAAAAGCAGACGCCTGTGGCCAGACCTGCACCGCGACTCTCCAGGTGTGCCCGCGCACACCACGCCGGGGCGCCCAGCGCGCGTGCCATAGCCAAACAGTGGAGAAAAGTCTGCTTCTCTTGACTTCAAAGACCAAGGTGTTTATCAGCTCGGTTGAGCATGAGAAGTCCTTGAGACCCTGTAGGTGAGGGGGCAGGGCTATCTGAACCTTAACATTCCAGCCTTTTCTGTTATAGGATAGGGGATGCTGTTGTTGTCTTGCTACTTCCTGCTGGACAGTGTCGACATGGGGTGGGGGCTGGATTAGGGGTCAGTCAGACAGCAGGGGTTCTCTCTTCATGCATCTCAACAGGGTCCTTGATGGTTGACAGGCACTTGTATACCTTTGGGGGGATGGAAAGTAACAACTGATTAAAATTAGTAATAGTTTTTGGATTTGGTCCTGAAAACATCTGAAAAGGCAAGGAACAATGGTTAGCACCAAGGTAATAGCTCATTTTTCATTTTTTTTTTCTTCTGCCAGGGCTGAACTTGAGAGTGATGGAATCTGGATTTGTTTTCAGGCATTTCGATAGCTGTTGGAGTGGCTAGAATCAGTGTCAGTTACCTCTCAAAGGCTTCTAGAGAAAAAAAATTTAGCCATCATTTAATTTTTAGGCTAGAACAATAGTGGGTTGTCTCCCTTAGCTGTAGATGGGCACTACAGTACTGTAGACCAAGATTTGAAGTCTTACATCTTAGTAATGTCTTATTAGGAACAAAATTATCAATGAGAGATAATTGTCTAAATAACATAAGAACTTACATCTAATGTCTGGGTTGTATAATCCCTTGAACCCTTAAAATACACTGATTACTTTAATTTTTGGTTATACTTTCCTTTTGGGTGTTTAAGACCACACTGTGGCCCAAATAAACCAATTAATTTTTACTCTTAAGGTCGTATGAGGATTTGGTCCTCAGGGGTGACATGGGCTTGAGGGGAGCCCCTGGCTCCTTAGGGTTTTCTTTTACCAGTTCCCTCTACATGAAGATAAGTCAAGAGGTCTTGCTTGACCAGGGCTTTGCTTGGAAGCATGGAGGAAATGGTTCCTCTGTGTTGACCCTCCTCTTTGCAGACTGGACACTGGTTCAAGTCCATCTTCTGGGGTCTCCATGGCCTCCCTGAACAAGAGGACAGGTGACTCACCAAAGTGACAGGACATTTCCAGAGATGCACCATAGCCCCTGGAACTTGTTAAACCTTGGAGGGCCAGGAACAAAAATTTGTCCCTTTAAGTCCCTCTGACCAGATTAATATAGGCCTTAGAGTCTAGCTATTAAACATCCAACAAGGTTAGTTACACCAGTCTGGTACTTTTAATTACCATGTTCTATGTAGGTAGAGCTTGGGTAACATCCTTAAATAAACCTTGACTAGATATCCTTAGACTAGATGACTACTCTGCGACCTTAGAAATTTTAAGATTGTCTACACATTATCCTTGTCTCATCCTTGTTATATTGTAACAAACCTACACAGACCTTTATCACCTGCCCAGCTCTCTCATTTCTCTGTCAAGTCTGGAAATATCCAGCCATCATAATTTTCATACATAAATCCTTCTTTAAAAATATCTCTGTTCTCATATCCTTCCAACATCTTCCAATTTTCCATTTTCTTTTTTTAATTAACCCTGAGACACAATAACATTAACAAACAAATTTTTCATCTGTTGTGAGAATTCTTTTCCTGGGAATACTAAGCAATGTTTTTCCCCTTTTCAGGTTGTAGTATCAAACCAATGTTTGATTACATTAAAGTTTTTCTGCGGAACCAATGAATTTACTAAGATTACTTACAGAGATGACTGAGGGGTTGCTGAGGTATATGAGTGACCTGAGAGTATTTACATTGGAAAGCCTTAACCCAGCATGGATCAAGCCTTCTCTTCCTAGCCTTTTCCAGATACTATACTTTAATCTTCCCCAAGTCCAGGAGACCATGTGATTAGGGTCAAATTACATACAGTTGGCTGGGAAGAGCAGGTGGATTCTCAGGTGAGGGTCCAATGACCCTGTTTACCCCTCCTCCTTCAATTAAAGTATATGATAGTCAAGTTAACAAGTCCAATTGTGATGATCTTCTGTTAGTGGACACAGCTGAAGTCATGAAGGTGGTAGTTGTTTGACTCAGAAAAAAGTAGTATGTAGCATCATCTTATTAAAAGAACATGGAATCTAAATTATATACATAAGATAATGTAATAAGTTAATATTACCCATGTACATATTGTGTTTTATAAGTTTCTAGGTAAATCTTTTACCTTATGTATTTTAGAGAGTAGTCTACCAAAACCTTGCTTTAGGTGGAAAAAAGCAATTGGTACATAGTTAAACATTGTTGAATTGACGTTTACAGCCTCCAGCAGAATTAAGGAAAACTGTGCTATAACCCTGTTTAGACTTTATAACTGTTGGAGTGGGAGAGATGGGAGGGGTGTCCTGTCCATGAGGGGACACAGGGGCAGGGGTATTGGAGGCAGCATCTGGAATCAAAGTAGAAGTTAGATTCAGGAGGGATAAATGGGTTATTTGAGCTAGAAGCCAGAATAGGGGAGACTAGGGAATATTTGGCAAGGAGGTATTTAAGGTTTTAGATTTCCTCAAGTAGAGGAGAGTTAGTGGAAGGAGAGTGGGTGACAGACTATGAATGGTGCTGGAGAGGGGGAAGGTTGTGGCATGGAGAGGGAGTTCAAGTTGGAGAAAGGAGGAGAGCTGGGTTGGGCCCTGGAATGGGAGGCAAGGGAGAGTATAGCAAAGGGAGAGCATGGGGAGGACTTGGCTGTGTCTCAGGCTGGGGAGCAGGAGGAGGTTGGGGATGGGTCCTAATCAGAGGCAGTTCATCAGTATGGTAGGATCAAAAGCTGAGGTGTTGGGGGGGTGGGGAGGTCCCTTGTGGGTTGGGATCCCATGAAATTGTTTTAGCAAAAAGAACCTGATGGGAAGAACATGAGATCCAGAGGGAGGGATTAGCACAGAGATCAAAGGAAGCTTGGCTGTATGGTAATTCAGACCATTTGCCTTTACGATGGCAGAAATTTTCTAAATCTCTCAAAATATTAAAGTTTAAGGTTCCAGTGTCTGGCCAAACAGAGTTATTATCTAACTCATACTGAGGCCAGGCAGTGGTGCACAGGAACTTCAGGCATTTTGGCCTGATTGTATCCAAAAGTCCTAGTTGTTTTAAGGATTTAAGAAGACAAGCAAGAGGTATGAGACCCTGAGACTTTGAGTGGGTGGTTCCCATAGTAATAGTTTAAGTACAGAGTAAAGAGGAAATAGAAAAAGAACTGAGCAAGCGGGTAGGAGGTAGAGACAGTACCGAGCAAATGGGAGACAAAGAGAATCCTCTCTCCATAGGGAGTGGAGGGAGGATCATGAGTCTGGGCAGGAAAGTGCAGCAGATGAGGAAGAGAGAGAGACCAGGAGGGAGTAGGAGGAAAATGGGTTTGGCATCAGTCACGCAAAATGAGAGCAAGGAGAACCAGGCAACAGAACAAAGCATCCTTTTTTTGTTGCTTGGGTTTGAGTTATTATTTTCGAGTTATTTCCAAGTCCCAGAAGGCGGCATCCCACAATTCAATCATCAGGGAGAGGAAAGGCAAGATCCTGTGCTGGACAGGAAGTACTGCATGTTCCTATCTCTGGAAATAACGTCCTATAACCAGAGAAAGGAAAGGGGTTTTCCGACACACGTGTGATTTCAAGGCAAGCGAGAAGAGCAGAAAACCCTGCAATGAGAGCATGGCATGACCAGCCAGTAGATGGAGACAGAGTACATGGAATGGGATGGGAGAAAAGAGGAAAAAACTCAGTGAGCCAGAAGGGAGGGAAGTTTGTGGAACAAGTTGATCCTGAGGTTTAGTAGAGGCTGAGGGAAGATGAGCCCTAGAAGAGTGGTGGTTTAGTAGAGGTTTGGTAGAGCCCCAGAATGGCAGTGGTGAGAGAAAAAGAGGGGGAGAGAGAGAGATAGGGACAGAGAGAGAGATAGGGAGACAGGTACTTAAAATTAATGTACATATTTTAGTGCCAGGAACCATGTTGTAGATTAAAGAGAGACTATTTTGGCCTGAAAAAAAAAATATTTTGGTGTTAATTTAACATTTTTATTTTGTATGAGATTTTACTTAAAAATTAGTATGATACCAAGTAAATTAATTTTAAGAAACAAATTT
>NW_008343971.1:1546310-1548011 GCF_000622305.1 Nannospalax galili
AAAATGAATAAGCCGTAGAACATCTTGAAAGTAAACCAGAAACAAAAATGGTATTCAACAAATAGGATTTTACCCAACCAACTTAGATGTCATTTTGTATAGGTAATTAGTGGCTTAAAGAAAGAGTTAATTTTCCATATAGATTTGAGGTAGCATCTTTTCCTTTTGAAGAGCTAAGTAACTGAAGGAAGTTAATAAAACCTTGCAGAAGACAGGAAAGACAAAAAGAAACAATATATTAGGTTAAGAATAAATAAAATCTAACTAGCAGTGAAAATAATTCTATTAGCTAGTTTTATTATAGTCAGTAATACCCTCTTTTGAAATTAATTTACACCTTAGTGGTTCTCAACTGCATAGTGCATTTACTCTTAGGCAGTTTTGTTCTCCTCCTTGTCACAGGGTCAGGGGCCAGCCTGAACCTGGAAAGGTGTTGGAGAACGCATCTTGAGATAATAGGCTTGAGTCTGAAGTGGGAGGGCCAATCCCATCTTCAGAGTTAGCATCTCAGTGAGCTCAAACAGCACATGACAATTTACCAATATAATTAATATTACCCTGACATTATAACTAGAAAGCACTCAGGGAATGATGGGGCAGGAACATAAGCCATCAGGAAGGGAAATAACTCTATTCCAGAGAAAAACAGGCTTAGAATCACAATGTAGAAAGGGGAGGAGTTACAACCAGTAAAGGCTGCATCTCAAGCCTCTCACTCAAGTAGACTATTACTTTCTCCTCTCATTGTTGTAACTATGTGTTGGTAGTAGCTTGTCTCTTGTAAGGTTTTGGCCCTAGAGTACAGCAGATTTTCATGTGCTTCACAGGTCTAATCATCACAAAGTATCAGTTCCCTTTGCAGCTTGAAGGCAAATGGCTAGAAAAACTTTAAGTTCCCTTTAGAAACTAACAAATATACTATGTAAAACAGTAGGAATTTAAAATAGTCATTTTAGAAATTAGTAAATATTAAAATCCAAATAATTCCTTTTAAAATATCCATAAATATGTCAAACAATGTAAAAACTTAAAACAATCATCTTTAAAAAACAGTAAATATACCATAGAAGAAGTTAAATCTCAAAGTGATCCCCTTTACAAACGATGTTAAAATTTAAACTACCATTGTGGAGATCTGGCATTATTACTTTAGTTTGAACTAGAAATGCATTGTTTATTTTATGACATCATCAAGAAACAAAACAAAAATAAATTACAAGAGAATCCTAGGCACCCTGGTACCAGTAGATTAGACTTGATATTAAAGAAGAAAGTGCCCTCAGATATTTATGTATATGTGACCCAAATAGAAAAGCAAATCAAAGGAATCCATGTTTCTCACGAGCCAGTGTAGCTGTGAATGTGAAGCAAAGTTCTCAGGAGCTCTTAGTTTCTAGACACAAGCTATGCTGGAAAGGAAACTCATGAGGGCAGCAGAAGGAACAGGGCATGTAAATCAGTGTTTGTTGGTCTGGAAGCATGTGGCTCACCTGAGCAGTGCCTGTGACCTTTTTTTTTTTATTCTTATTCTTTTATGAAGTTAGTTAAAAATTAATGAACAAGAAATTAAAGAGACTGCGCTGCAATTAAGTTAGAATATCCTAACTGGAAAACAATTACTGTGAAACTATTTACATTCTCATAGAATTATAAACATTTCTCAAGGAATACTTTACAGCACAACTTTTTTTTTTTTCATAC
>NW_008343971.1:1552109-1564209 GCF_000622305.1 Nannospalax galili
CTAGTCTGTGGTGCAGGCCCAGGGAAGCAGAGAGACGTGAGGGCGGGGCCAGGACCAGAAGTGGTGCTCCTGGAGCCCAAGAAAGGGACTGAGTTGCTCTGGGTGAGAAGGGTCAGGAAGCAGTATTGGTTCCCCAGGTGTCTGGGGCCCCAAGACTAGGAATGGTGCAGGGCCCAAACTAGGAGTATAGAATGGTGGGGGGGGGGCTGGGCGGGATGGAAGGGTGAGTGAGGCTAGGGAGTCCTGGTGCAGAGAGCTGCACTATAGACTTACCCCAAGAGGCCTGAGGATAGTAGTCGCCTGTGACCTTTATGTATAGTGAAATTTAAAATGATTAGGTCTAGTTAGAAAAGTAGGCACCTGAACCCCAGTTGCTTGATGCCCAAGAGGGCCTAAGATCAAAATTTTGAGCCCCTTTGCCTGAGAAAAAGTTTAGGAGAAAAGAAAGTCTTTTAAAACGTTTTTTTTTTGTTTGTCAGTGGGGCAAGCAACCTGAAATTGTTTAAATGATCCAGCAAAGTTGTCCAGCTGGTTTAGGCTACTTGGGTCAAAATGGGGAGAAAGGGTCCCCTAAAGGGTTCTTAGCCACATTTGTAAGAGAATTTAAGAATGGGCTCAGCTGGAAACTTATCATTTCATTAGAATGTTAAAGAAAAAAATTCCCAGGGCAGGCAATCTGGCAATCTTGGCAGCTGCCTGGAGGGGGAGAATAGCGGGAAGGAAAAAAAGCCTTGGGGTCATGCCGGTTTAGAGCCTGCATGGGAGGTCAGACATGTGGCAGGCTGGCAGACACACGGCAGGGAGTAAAAAGATTTAGTATGGGACGGGGAGAGAGAGGAGAAGGATACAGAGCATTTGTGTGTGCTGGATTGAAAGGTATCAGAAATCATCCTAAGTAAAGCGAGAAAGAACGGCAGTGAAAGAGGATAAAGACAGGAAAAAAGGATGGAAGACAGCAGAGCTTGCAGGCCCACGGCAAAGCGGGGAGGTGGGGGCGGTGGGGGGAGATGCCGCAGGCGGCTGGCTGGGGAACTGAGGTAGTGAATGGATGAAGCAGGGTCATCATGGAGACCACAGTGCTGTCTGGGAAAGGAGATCAAAAGAAGTCGCAGGCAAAGCAGAGTGTTCCCCAGTGAGGAGAGCCAGAAAGAGGTGATAGCAAAGCAGAGAGCTGGGGAGAGGAGGAGAGAGAGAAAGGAAGGGTGGGATGTACCTGAAAGCCAAGTTAGTGGCATTGAAGTCCAGGCAGGTCCCTTGAAGTAAGAACCGGGTTTTGGCACCATCTGATAGATAAAAATTAACCCTAGCCAAATAGGGTTGATCAGGAGAAAGCAGAGTTTATTAGCAAAGGAACACATGGGACAGATTCCCTTCTGAGCAGGGAAAATGTCTGCTCTGGGTCATAAGCTGGGGTCTTTTAAGGGGGGGGGCGCTTCTGCTTCTTGCAGAAGGTGAGAAGATGTATTTTTTTTTTAAAAAAAAGTATTTTTTGTATGTATGCAGAAGGTGGGAAGATCTATTTTTTTAAGGGGAAGTGGGAGAGCAGGACTGTTAAAAACTGTTCTCTTTAGAGATCAAAGGGATCTCTGTGTTGGCCAAACAGTGGAGAAAAGTCTGCTTCTCTTGATTTCAAAGACCAAGGTGCTTATCAGCTCAGTTGAGCATGAGAAGTCCTTGAGACCCTGTTGGTGAGGGGGCAGGGCTATCTGAACCTTAACATGTAGAGAAGAAGCTGCAAAATGTTCATCCCTGAAAAGACACCTATTTCAAGCTTCTTCCTTCCATAGTTCAGGGATCATTGTGGTGGATGACCACAAGGAAAGAGAGTCTTCCAGACAGCTGCTTAGTTATATGTATGAACTCACAGCAATGGTGACAGCATGCACAAGTCCCATGCATGCTCAAACCAGACAAAATCCCAGCATGGACATGGGGAAGTGAGTAAGAAATCCCAACCCAACCTAAGGAACTTTTGGCAACTGATGGCTGCTAAAAGGGAGAGAGACAGTCTTTTACAGGGATAGGATTCTTGGTAGGTTAACCAGGCTCCAGTAGATGGACCCATGCTGAGAGATGTGGAGACACAAATCAGACTCTATAGGCTGTATTGTATATATAGTGGAGTACACTGAATTGGGCAGGGACACAGAGGGTAGGTGTGCTTGGGGGAGGGGACCTAAATACCACCAAAGTATATTGTATAAAAAACTTGGGGAGCTGGGCATGGTGGTGCACACCTTTAATCCCCAAATTCAAGAAGCAGAGGCAAGCATATTTCTGTGAGATAAAGGTCAGCTTGGTCTACAAAATGAGTTTCAAATCAGGTGGGATTACAGGGAGACCTCTCTCAAAAACAGAACAAAACAAAAACCTTTGTAGAATCTGGGGTGCAGAGAGGTGGCTCAGCAGTTAAGAGCACTGACTGCTCTTACAGACAATCTTTGTTTCAAGTTCCAGCCACCCACATGGTGATTAATGACTGTCTATAACTCCAGTTTCAAGGATTCAAAGTCCTCTTCTGGCCACACTCAGTCACCAGGATGCCACTCATATCCAAAACAAAAATAAATCAATGTAAGAAAAAAAAAGCTTGCAGAACTTCAACAAGAGCTCTTTGATGATGAGAAGGTGACTGGAAACTTTTATCACAAACTGAGCATAAACATGATGCTTTGGAAAGTGTCTCTTCTGTTTGTATATGTGCATCTTTACCAAACAGCATTTGACAATACAACCATTTCAAAATTAAGCCAGGATTTTGAATGCTAATAAGTCACATTCAGTAATTAACTACACATATTCTTTTCAGTTTGGGCAAAAAGATTTTTTGCAATGTTAGCAAAATTTACATTATTTGGAGGTTTGAAAAAACATGAGGGCTAGAGAGATGCTCCGTGGTTAAGAACACTGGCTGCTCTTGCAGAAGACCCGGGTTTGAATTCCAGCACCCACATGGCATCTAACAACTGTCCATAACTCCAGTTCCAGGGGATCCAACAGCCTCTCCTGAACTCCACGGGCATTGCACAACACAGGAGTACTTACCTACATGCAGGCAATACACAAATACACATAAAATAAAAATACCAAATAAAATATTAAAAAAAACAGTGAATTACATTACATTGTAAATGATCCAACTCTCCAACTAAAAGAAATTGTTAGTTCCTTTATCAAAGGGAGAAGAGGAAAGCTCTTGATGTTTTCTTGCGTCTTGTACCTTCTTTATCTGATATTTCACTTACATCCATGTATGTGTTCCTCATCATGGGTAGTTCCACATGCAGTTTTAAGAAATCACAGGGAAATAGTGACTAGAAGGGAAATGAAGAACACCATCTCCAAACAACTACCATAAAACAATGTTGTAAAACTCAGGTAAGCTAAAAAGGAAGAAAGACAAATGGTCCTCCAGGCTTATGTTTTAAATGCTTGGTCCCCAGCTGGTAAGGCTGTTTGGGGGAAGGAGTGTTCTAGAAATTAGAAACTAGAAAGTGGGGCCTAGTCAGAGGAAACAGACTTCTAGAAGTGTGCCTTTGAAGATTATTCCTGATCCTCAGTTACTTCTGTCTCTGATTCCTGTCCACCATGAGTTGCACAGCCTCATGCTCTCACCATCATGGTGCTCTTTCCAAGAACAGGGAGCCAAGTAACCAGGGGCTGAACACTCTGAAACTGAGAGATAACACAGATCTTTCCTCCTTTAAGTCATTCACTCAGGTATTTTGTTTATAGCTATGCAAAAGGATCTAGCACTGTATATAACATGGGCAGTATTTTGTGGATTTGATTCCCAGAAATTCCAGACAGTGAACAATCTCACACCAAGCATTTCCTCTATGCCTTGACTAGGCAGAAAGAATATTGATAGAATGTGTGAATTGCAGAAGAGCCATAAGCCTCATGAGGGAAAGCAATAAATAACTTAAAGTGTGTAAGTGGCCCTTAAATTGGCAGCCTGGCCTTGCTCAAGCCTGGCCTTGTTCAAGTCTTATCGACTGGTCACTCCCTGGACTGAAAGAGACTGTTTATGGAGCCCACTTGTCTCTTTTAGTGTTATAGATAACTCACCCACCTGCCTGAGAAAATAATCTTTGGAGAAGACACCAGACCCAGCACAAAATTACCTTTTGCAGCTGTGTGCAGCAGAGTTCATATGTACGTCCAGACTGCTGCTCCTCCTTTAGATTGGAGATAATCATTCCCCATGGAAGAGCTTATCAGCCTTTACTAAGTTCCCTGAATCCAGGGAACCCTTTCCTTGCCTGTTGCAGGTCTGGCTCTGACTCTTATTTCTAAACTTTAAACTCCTGTTTTCTATCTTCCTAAATCTAACAAATATGATAAAAAGAAATCTTGTTGTTCCAACTAGAATGAAGAAAACTGAACTTATCATTTTAGTCTGGCTATCCTGTAGTAATTTCACCTTCAACTACTTCATCTGTACTTTAAATAGCTCATAAGCCAATCAAACCTCACCAGAAATCTCATTTTGCACAAGCAAATCCATAAGAAAGTTTCTAGACTAAGATGAGCAAAGAAATAGAGACAGTGCTTGTATGATTCCACCTCCCATTGTTACAGAAAAATCAGAAACAACCAAAGTTAGGTGAAGAGAGGGAGCTTTAGTTTCAGGCTAGCAGGACTGACATGTGGATCCTTCTGTAAAGGAGTCAGCCCTCCTCGCAAGTTTTGGGGGACCTTTCTACTCATGTGAGGAATGCAAGCAAAGGGCAAATAATACATATGTGGTAATTACATAAGAGATTTACAGGTGATACATGGTCATAAAGGATACAGGAATGCAGCAGTCTTGGAAAACAATGACTTATCCTGGCAAAGGTTCCAGGGATGTTGCAGTTGTGGAAAAAAAAGACTTCTGTTCGGGATAACTGAAGGGGAGATTCCTGTTTACCTCCCAGTTCTTATTTCTTATCTCAACCTGGGGTGTTTTAGGGTCTAACGTTCTTAGCAGCCATTTAAAGTTCTTAGCAACCATTATATTGCAAGAATTTTAGCAACTCTTCTAGGCCTTTACTTTCTATCACACCACCTTCTAAATTGAGGGGGTCCAGGGTGCCACTCTCTAAGACATTCTACCTGATGATAAATGGTCATTTTTTTCTCCTTGACCATTTCATGGAGCGTCTTCCAAAACGAGAACAAAATATGGTACATAGAGGAAGTCTGTTAACCGCCCAGGTTGGAGCTTCAGCGATCAGACACCCCAGGTTGCTGTTAGAGGAACAGCAGGGAAAACTGAAAAACCAGGGAATGACAATGACAGCCAAGACCAGGAAACAGAACCCAGTTCTGCCTGTTGAAGCAGAACCTTTGCCTCCTCTGTCCTTTCCAGGGCACTTGGCCTCCCGGAATGGAGAGCCAGGGAAAGCCTCCAGTGCTGGGGGCGGGGCGGGGGGCTGATTGAGTCAAAGGAGGACACAGTTAAACTCGAGTCAGGTGTCCCTGAGGAGAAGATGACACCACAGGTACTAAAGGCAAATAAAGGTACTATCACATTGAGAGGGTAAGAAACACAAGTGATAACACCACAGTAGAATAAACAGTGACCTGAGCTGACGAAACCAAAGGAATTTTCAAACACTCTCCACTGTTGTAGTTTGAATTGTTATCCCAAATTTCACATGTTAGAGACTTAATACCAATTCACCTTTGTTGAGATGTTGACCTTTAAGAAGTGATTAAATCACGAGGTCTTGACTTTCTTTAATGGATTAATGGTATTATCACAGAAATGACTCTCTCTCTTTCTCTCCGCTCTCTTCACTTGTGATATTTTCCACGATGTTATGAAGCGGTAGGAAAGCCCTTACCAGACGTGACCCCAGACCCATGAGCCAAACGCACTCCTGTTGCTTGTTACTCAGTCTGTGGTCCTCTGTTAGACCAATGGAGGGTGGGCTAAGACATCAAATATACCTCAGTTGAGTTGAATGGCTCTTGGGTCTGTGCATCACAAAGCTTACAGGCTGTTGACCCCGAGTAACGTGCTTTAGTCTTTCTTTTCTTGAAACTCCCACGAATCCCCCACTGCTCAGTGTAGTTAAAAGGTATAACAATTTTTAACCTAGGCAACAAAGGAAACAAACTGTATGATAACCACCCCATCCTGTGACCTGGAACATATGACAGGACCTTTTGAGTACCACTTTTCTCATCTACAAAACAGCTATGATGATGATAATACTTTTTCATTTATTGAAACAATAAGCTAGGAAATGTTCACAGCTCAGTGTCCTACCTCTCACAAGTAATCAACAAATATGAGTTCTTTTCCACACTTCTTTTTACCAAGATTAAGCTATACTCAGTCACCAAGATGCCAAGTGGCTCAGTTTTGTTTCTAAAGAGCTTCCTAACCAAGAGATGATGGAAATGTTGGGTGTGGTGGTGTGGGCCCTTACTGCCAGCACTCGAGAGGCAGAGGCAGGGCAATCTCTTTTGAGATCGAATCTAGCCTGGTCCACATCCTGACTTTCAGGCAGGCTGTGACTAGGGAGACACTGTAAAAAAAAGAAAAAAAAAACACAAGGAACAAAAAGATGACATAAAGTACTGAGCTGTTGGTAGCCACAAGAACATGACACTAACTCACACGTTGGAAAAAATTATTTTATTAAAATAAATAATTTATTGAGAATTTCATACATGCATATAATATGTTTTGATCAAATCCATGCCCACTCCCTCTCCTCCAACTCCTCCTATATCTCCCCATCACTTTTTCTAACTTCATGTACTCTTTCTTTTTCTTTGACTTATTTATTGATTTTTAGGTGGCTTTTGCCTACTCTAACATTCCCCGCCTCTGAAGAGATATCCCTAAAATCTTTTAAGGATTGGATACAAGCTCCCAAATACTTTAGACATTTTTGGCCTTTGGAACAGATTATGTTTCTAAGAGGCCCAAGGACATTTTGACTTTTAGCCAAGAAACTGGCTTTTGACACTTACTGCCTAGCCAATTCCTATCTCCTATTCTTACCACACCATCCTCTGAAGAGATTACCCAAATTACCAATAGGGAATTGAGAAGCAGACTGCTCGGGCTTCTTCCATGCTGAACAGGGACACAGCATGAGGCAATTGGAGGACCCCTTCAGTGGCTCTATCTAAAAGACTCCCTAATTGCATAACTCTTATCTCTAAGGGGAAAAGAAAGTCCTTGACTGGTAAATAGGAGATGTGAAGGAGAAGGAAAGGCAAGAGTAATTAGCATTACAAGTCCTAGACAGGCAACTAGAAAAAAGTCAGAACAGGGCAATTTTCAAATGTTCATATGAGAGTCTATTGGAATTTCTTGACAAGTGCTTCCAAAAGCATCCCTCTATTGAGTTCTTCCTCATTTTTATTTTGTCTGCCAAGGCTGGAATCAAGAATGATATATTTAGGATTTGCTTTCGGGCATTTTGATAGCTGTTGGAGTGGTTAGAATCAGTGTCAGTTCCCTCTCAACAGCTTCTAGATAGGGGAAGAAAACAAATTTATCCATCATTTTAGAACAACAACTGGTTGTCTCCCTTAGCTACACGTGAGCACTACAGTATTGGAGACCAAGATTTGAAGTCTTACATCTGAGCAGCGCTTTCTGCTTAGGAACAAAATCATCAATGAGAAATAATTGTCTAAATAACTTTTTACACAGACTTAAGCCTAATGTCTGGAAAGTGTAATCCCTTCAATTCTTAAAGAAATATACCGATGACTTTACTCTTTGGTTATACTTTCCTTTTGGGTGTTTAAGACCAAACAGTTGGCCCAAACAAATCAATGTATTTTTATACTTAAGGTCATTTGAGGATCTATTCCTTGGTGGTCACATGGACTTGGTAGGAGCTCCTGGCTCCTTTCTTTTACCAGTTTCATCTATATAAAGATAAACCAAAGGTCCTGCTTGACCATGTCTGGCTTCACTTGGAAGCATGAATCAGATGTTTCCTCTCAGTTGACCCTCCTCTTTGCAGACTGGACACTGGTTCAAGTCCATCTTGTGGACTCTCCAATGGCCTCCCTGAACAAGAGGATAGGTGACTTACCATAGTTACAGGACATTTTGAGTGATGTTCCATAGTCCCCTGGACCTTAGTCAACCTTGACGGGCAAGGGGCAAAAACTGTCTTTTAAGTCCCTCTGACCACATTAGCATAGGCCTCAGATGAAGGTTGTTAAAGATCCAATAAGGTTAGTTCCACCAGTCTGGTAGTTTTAATTATCATGTGCTGTGTAGATAAGGCTTCAGTAAAAAACCAAATGTTCTCAGATAAACCTTTACTAGATGTATATTTTGTTCCTTAAATGAGTTGACTATACTATAACCACAGAAATTTTAATATTATGTGTACATTATTTTTGTCTCATCATTTATATATCGTACATACACCTTCATCACTTACTTAGGCTTTCTCATTTTTTTCTATTTTAGAAAATATCTCCATTCCCATATCCTTTTAATACCTTTTACATTCTCATTTTCTTTTTTAAAAAAATAATTATGAGACATAATAACAAATAAATTTTCCATCTGTTATCACACTTCTTTTCCTGGGGATGCTTAGCAATGCTTATTCCCTTTTAAGGTTCTAATGTTGTGCCAATGCTTGATTAAAGTTTTACTGGGGAGCCAATGAATTTTCTGAGCTTACTTACTGAAAAAACTGAGGGGTTGCTGAGGTGTATGTATGACCTAAGGGTACACACACTGGAAAGCCTTTACCCAGCATGGGTCATGCCTACTCTTCCCAGCCTTTCCCAGATTGTATACTTTACCCCTCCCCAAATCCAGGAGGCCTTGTGTGATTAGGACCAAATTGCATACAGTTGGCTGGGAAGAGTGGCTGGATAATCTGGTGAGGGTCCAATGACCCTGCTTGGCCCTCCTTTAATGAAGGATCACAACCAACAACAAGCCCAATTGTGATGATGTTTAGCGATCAGGCTCAGCTGAAGTCATGGTGATGGTAGTTATTTCATGCAGAAGGGACTGCTGTATAGCATCATCTTATTAAAAGGACCTGGATTTTAAAAGGATTTGGTGCTATGATCCACATATGAGGGAGAACATGTCATTTGTTTTTCTGAGTCTGTGTTACTTCACTTAGCATAACAGTTTCTAGCTCCATCCATTTACCTGCAAATTTCAATATTTTATCTTTCTTTACTGCTGAATAAAACTCCACTGTGTAAATATACCACATTTTTGTTAACTACTCTTCAATTGAGGGGCACTTACGTCTCAAGCACTCAATCCTTTACTAAAAGAATCTCATGAGGGGCTGGAGAAATGGGTTCGAATCCCAGCACCCACATGACGGCTAACAACTATCCACAACTCCAGTTCCAGGGGTTCTGATGCCTTCTTCCATTCTCCATGGACAGTGCATGACATGGGTTCACTTACACATAAAATAAAAATAATAAATAAAGTATTATTTTAAAAAGAATCCCGTGAGAATGCACACAGGTCTAAGTTGAAACCAGGCCGTTTGCCTTTCTAATCATCTTCATGCCACATCACAAAGAAAGTCTCTGAGAAATCAGAGTCTTTATTCCATAAGTATTTCTGCTGAGCCCATTTACATGTGTTTCTAGGAATCATTCTCCAAATACAACTATAATCTTAAGTAACCTTCAATCCTTTCAGAAACACCTGCTACAACATTTCAGCTTCCACCATTAGAAATTACTCCTATGAATCTTTTTAGTTTCTCAAGACTCATCTACAAATTTATAAACTCACCTGAAAGATTGGTACCCTTTTGTGGAGCAGGGTTTTGTGTGTGTGTGTGTGTGTGTGTGTGTGTGTGTGTGTCTGTGTCTGTGTCTGTCTGTGTCTGTGTCTCTGTCTGTGTCTGTGTCTGTCTGTGTCTGTGTCTGTGTCTGTGTCTGTGTCTGTCTGTGTCTGTGTCTGTGTGTGTTGGATGTCTTCTAGCCATTTCTCCACCTTTGTTTTAATGAGACAGGGTCTGTCACTGAACCCGGAACTAATGACTGGCTAAACTGCATGGCCACATGTTCCTCTCTCCACTTCCCAAGCTCTAGGATTACAGGCATGTGCTACCACACACAGCTTTTTATATGCCTTCTGGGGATCTGAAATCAGATCCTCATGCTTAAATAACAAGCACTTTACTGACTAAATCATCTCACCAACCCTCCATTTCTGTTTTAATCTAAGAGTTTGGGACTAGACTGTGAGGACACAGCTCAGACTGTTCATGATAGATGCTCATGATAGAAGGAAAAGTTAAGAGTAGATAGAGCAGACAAGATGGCTAAGATGAAAGACAGACACCCACCTCCCTGTGTAAGCCTTTACTTCTGATTCTTAGAATTTTCTGTCTTTCCCTAAATTGATCCGGTTTCACCTGGTGTATAAAAAAAAATATGATCCTAAACTTGTGTTTGTCACATTCAGGAAAAAGGTAGATTTTAAGTTATTTCAAAACTTAAAAAGATTTTCATTATTGATGTTATCATATGTTAACTTATTTATTGATATTCAAAGTATGCTTTTTATTTTAAAATTACATTTATGTACAGGGACAGGTACATACCACAGGACATGTGTTGAAGTCAAAACACAACTTACCCATGTTGGTCCTGGCAATTAAACTCAAGTTGTCAAACCAGGCAGGAAGTACCTTTTGCCTGCTGAGCCATATTGCTGGCTCCTAGAGAACAATTCTGACAATTTGTATTATTATTATTAATTGTTATTACATTATAGAATTGGCTGCATATTAATACATGTAAATAAATAACCTTATGTTTTTGAAAATATGAATTAAAAAGTTATCAAAAACTCAAGATAAGAGCAGATAAAGTTTGGTTTTTTTACCCAAGCCTTATCTACATAGCACATAATAATTAAAAGTACCATACTGGTGGAACTAACCTTATTGGATGTTTAACAACCTTCATCTGAGGCCTATACTAATGTGGTCTGAGGAACTTAAAGGACAGTTTTTGCCCCTTGCCCTCCAAGGTCGATTGAGTTCCAGGGGACTATGGAGCGTCTCTCAAAATGTCTTATAACTGTGATGAGTCACCTGTCCTCTTGTTCAGGGAGGACATGGAGATCCCATGAGATGGACTTGAACCAATGTCCACTCTGCAAAGAGGAGGGTCAACTGAAAGGAAACATCTCACTCATGCTTCCAAGCAAAGCCAGACATGGTCAAGCAGGACCTTTGACTTACCTTCACATAGATGGAACTGGTAAAAGAAAGGAGCCAGGAGCTCCTCCCAAGCCCGTGTGACCCCTGAGGAACAGATCCTCAAATGACCTTAAGTGTAAAAATAAATTGATTTATTTGGAACAACTATATGGTCTTAAACACCCAAAAGGAAAGTATAACCAAAGAGTAAAGTCATCAGTATATTTCTTTAAAAGTTCAAGGGATTACACATCCAAGACAGTAGGCTTAAGTCTATATAAAAAGTTATTTAGACAATTATTTCTCATTGATGATTTTGTTCCTAACCAGAAAGCACTGCTCAGATGTAAGACTTCAAATCTTGGTCTGCAATACTGTAGTGCCCACCTGTAGCTAAGGGAGACAACCAGCTATTGTTCTAAAATGATGGATAAATTTGTTTTCTCCCCCTGTCTAGAAGCCATTGAGAGGGAACTGACACTGATTCTAACCAATCCAACAGCTCTCAAAATGCTAGAAAGCAAATCCTGAATGCATCACTCTGAAATGCAGCCTTGACAGACAAAAGAAAAATGAGGAAGAGCCCAATAGGGGCATGCCTTTGGAAGCCCTTGTCAAGAAATTCCAGTGGACTCTCATATGAACATTTGAAAATTGCCCTGTTCTGACTTTTTTCTAATTCTCTGTCTAGAACTTGTAATGCTAATTACTCTTGCCTTTACTTCTCCTTCACATCTCCTATTTACCAGTCAAGGACTTTCTTTTCCCCTTAGAGATAAGAGTTATGCTATTTGGGAGTCTTTTAGATGGACCCACTGAAGGGATACTCCAATTGCCTCACCCTGCATCCCTGTTCAGCATGGAAGAAGGCCGAGCGGTCTGCGTCCCGATTCCCTATTGGCAATTTGGGTAACCTCTTCAGA
>NW_008343971.1:1564352-1570786 GCF_000622305.1 Nannospalax galili
TGTCAAAAATATTTGGGAGCTTGTATCTAATCCTTAAAAAATTTTAGGGTTACCTCTTCAGAGGGGGGAATGTTGGAGTACCCAAAAGCCCCATTGAAATAAATAAATCAACGAAGAAGAAAGAATACATGAAGTTATCAGAAAAAGTGATGGGGAGATATGGGAGGAGTTGGAGGGGAGGGAGTGGGCATGGATTTGATCAAAACACCTTATATGCATGTATGAAATTCTCAATAAATTATTTATTTTTAAAAAAGTTCGTGGTCTTTATCATTCACTTCTTGTCACTGCAACTCTATAAGCTCTCAGATTCTTTTTATTTTACTGGTAGTGTGTATTTCAACAGGTGTGTAAAAATCTATAGCACACATCAACAGATAGGCAGCTCTATACGTATTTTCTTTTCTATCTTTCTAACGTAAAATTCACTATGCTTCATGGGTACTTATATGTTAGGCATAACACTAAAGATTTCCTACAAAGTAACTCATTTAATCTCGACCTCAAAGCTATAATCTTCCCTGTATGTTGATGTGTGCTATACATTTATACCAACCGCTGAAATATGCATACCAGCTTCACACATGAAGGAACTGTCACAGAGAGATTCAGTAACTTCTCAGCTAATAGGCGGGACACTGGGATCTGAAGTCAGGCAGACAGCATGTGAGCCTGTTCTCAACCCCTGTCTCGCTTTTCCATGGTAATGGGTAAATACATGTGTAACAGTGTGCCTGGAAAAGTTTTTTTTCTCTTATTTTCCTATTGCTAGTCTCAGTTTACACTCTTATTAAGTTTTTGAGTAGCCTCAGAAACGTAAATAAAACAAGACTTTCTAAACTGAGAAGTTGTGGGTAGTGTATTAGTTCAGTTTTCTTGCTATAATGAGATAACCAGAGGCAGGCTAACATTGAAAGAGGAAGAGGTTTATTTAGTTCCCAGATTTGGAGATTCAGAGTTCAAGATCCAGTGGTTCCATTGCTTCATTCTCTAGATAGGTCTCAACTGGCATATGGTGTTACAGTGTGTGTGTGTGTGTGTGTGTGTGTGTGTGTGTGTGTGTGTGTTAGAAAGAGCACATAGGTTTGAACAGTGGGAGTTTGGGGATTGGGCTTGTTGTTACAAGAATTACTGATGTCAAGTTTCAATTAGAGTTATCTTCACCTTTTCAGTGACCTCAGTGACTTGGAGATCTCCCAGTAGGCTCTACCTCTTAAAGACACCACCACTTCTACACTACCAGGCTGCAGACTAAGCTTCCAGCACATGAACCTTTGGGGGCCAAGACAAATCATAGCCGTAGCAGCTAGGATGATCCCCATCCGAGAGGACATGAACCATAGCATGTTCTGTCAATAATTTGAATACCATTAATTTTGACCATGTAATACATCTCTTAGGGAGAAGTCCATTTCTTTGGGCTCTCAGTACAGCATCTATGGTGTACATACACTTGACAGTTTTCCTCCAGGGAAATGATCATACATGTGTTAATCCATCAGTCATCAAACTATCCTCAAATATTCATGAAGACTGAATGAAGCAGTGCAAGATCAATATCATATTTCACTTTGTTGGCAATGGAATTCTGAACATAACTGAGTAGGATGTGGATGAAATGAATTACTGGATTACTGAGTGAGTCCTCTGTGGAGTTTTCTGGGATTCATCAGAAATTAAGTAATGTTTTGCGGCTATAGACCCAGAATGAGCTGAAAAGTCTTTCATTGGATGGCTAATGAAGTATAACTTATGGAGCATGATGCAATATCTGGGGTTATAAAGCAAAAACCTCTGTAATGTGATAGTAATTGATTAATATTTATAACCCCCTCTAGCTTTTGATACTTTTTAAGATGTATGATATTCCACAAATATTCCCCTCTAGACTGTTGTGTTTTCCCCATATTCATCTAGTCCAACATTTCTGGAGGGAGTGCAGTTTTCATAAATAATTTTTGTTGTTGTTGATGGCAATAGACTATGAAGATTAATTATTTAGCAAATGCTTGTTTTCTGTTTGCAAGAATCTCTGGTGGACAGAGTCAATGAGCGACCACCCCTATCATCCTGAATCTTGCTGAGTTGTAAAAAGGAAAGAACTGAACGTTCTGGAGCCAGTTGTATGCTGTAGAATGACTGTTGCTTGAAGAGAAGGCTGTAGGAGGGAAAATATATAAAAGTAAAAATCATATAAGGATGATAAGAAAAAAATGGGTGGAAAGGAATTGCAAATCCACTACTGCTGCTACTGTTGTCGTTGTTGTGTGTGTCGTGTAAGAGATACATCTGAGAAGTTCATTTTATTGCATCAAAATGTCTGAAAACTGAATCAGCGACAACTGTTGGAGAAAACAGGACTCTCAGGATAGAACACTTCATTTTTAGTTTAAATGACGTCCAGATATTCTTGGCTTTTTACAATAAAGACATTTTCTGGCCCACACAATTTGTGCACCTCAGGTTAGCTTTGGGCTTTGGTGTTTGCTTAGTGGTTCCTGATGGCTAGAAACTTGGTTGTCTGGCTGTCCTATCAGCGAGCTTCTGGGATTGGTCATCAAATGCTCAAAATTTCTTGACCATAACTAGTCATGCATCGGAATCAGAGATAGGCAGGAAGTATACCATCACCATGTGCTGTGAAGATAAACACCTGGAAATATTTGATGAACAACATAAAGAAACTGAATGGAGATCTTTTTCAAAGTTTAAAACCTCATTTAATTTTATGTCCTATAGGGTTTCTACAGAGTACAATATTGTTTAACTGTATTAATTCAATTGTAAACCTAAAAATTTAAAGCCAATTTTGAAAGAGAAGCATCTTAGCTCTGGAAATTGTTATTGAATATGTCAATGCTGTTGTAATGAAACACCTCTTCTAATTATATGGTTATTAAATAAATAATTTAAAAAAAAAAAGAAACTGAAGTTACAGGGCTGGAGAGATGGCTCAGCAGCTAAGAGCACTGTCTGCTCTTGCAGAGGACCCAGGTTCATTCCCAGCACCCACATGGCAGCTAACAACTATCCATAACTCTAGTTCCAGGGGATTTGACACCCTCTTCTGACTTCCTCAGGCATTGCATGACACAGGAGCACTTACCTATATGCAGGCAATACACTCATATACATAAAATTAAAAAGTAAAGTATTGAAACAAAAGAAACTGAAGTTACACAGAATCTGGAGGAAGTAAGTAAGCTACTAGGGGCAAAGCATTGAGCCTCTTTTCCCAGCACTAGGAATGGTAGTGAGGGTAGCAAAATGGATACAGAAAGGAACCAAACTACAGACAGCCGGATTCAAATGGCAAATTGGCAGCCTGACCAACTGCAGGCCTCCAAGTCACTGCTTCCTTATCAAGAACAAGTTTATAGGATTGGTTGTTCAAGTTTCATTAATACTTCATGTATATGTGTGTGTGTGTGTGTGTGTGTGTACATGTGTGGAGACTGGTGGACAAGTGTTGTTCTTCAGGCGCTATTCACCTTGCTCTTTTTTTTTTTTTTTTTTTTTTTGACCTTTTTGAGACAGGGTCTCCCAGTAGCCCCAGCTGTCCTGGAACTTACTATGTAGACTAGGCTGGCCTTGAACTCACAGAGATTCACCTGCCTCTGCCTCCCAAGTGATGGGACTATAGGCATGTGCCACCACACCCGGCTCACCTTGTATTTTGAGATATGTTGTCTCACTAGCCTGGATACCCCTCAGAAGTCTAGGCTGATTGGTTAGTGAAGCCCACATATCCACCTTTCACCACCTCTCCAATGTTGGGATTGCAAATAGATGCCACCACACAATATTTTTTATATGGGTTCTGGGCATTGAACTCAGGTCCTCCTGCTTACAAGGTGAACTCTCAGACTACTTCCTACCAATGAATCATGAGCACTTAATAGCCAATTTTAGCGGATATGTTCTGAAAATATTAAAGTGTTATGCATAATATGAGTGAGGAAATATGTGAGGTGAGGATCTTACTGAGATTTCCTGCTTCTCTCTTCTCTTCCCTCCTGTAATGTTTTCTCCTGCTTTACCTAAGCAGTTGTGTTTTCTCTCTGGTAAAAGAATGAAAAAGCTTGAGACTTTCTTTCAACATAGGCAAGATGTGTATATATGGAGATAGAAGAGGCCGAGACACGGGGGCTGCAGCTCTAATCTAGAGGTGACTCTGCCTCTGCCAGAGTGTTTGTAGTGGTTGGGAGGAGGCCCTTTTGGCAGTTGGTGTTAGGCAGGGATGCTAATCATCCTACAGAGCGCAAAGAGTCCTACAAGATAAAGAATTGCACCATCCCAACCTAAGCATAAAATTCTGCAATGGCCATTCATTCTAAAGCCACAGGAAAATTTCCAGTTTGTAAGCTTGCTATTTTAATTTTCTTTTTCTCTTTAGATAAGTAGAATTGCAAAACAATGATCAGTCAGTTAAAAACAGGGCAAGGAAATGCCCCAATTACGATGGCCTCGTGATTGTGCAGCTCTTGCTTGGCAATATTCTTCCAGCTAGCTGGAGGTTTAAAAGAAGATTTAGGTGAATTCATAGGTGGTACCCACAAATATAGAAAGCTATTATTTATCAATTAAAGTAGAGAGTAACTGAAGAGGAGGCAGATAGGGACATCTAGGATATGTCATTCCTGCTGTTTCTTGGTACCTCGACCCCAATCAAAAGGCAAACTTGCTCTTGAAGGAACAGAGCCTGACTGAGGTCTGGGTTATTCTTTCCTGTGTAATTTCATTGCTTGCCTATCTCCAGCCTTCTCTCCAAAAGTCTACTGTTCTTTAATGTCAGGCTCAATTACGATTCAGTAGGGAGAAGTTTGATAGAACCCTCGAGCAAGCAGCAATCTCCCAGTCCTTTACAAGCCTGCCTCGTTTATCATCTGAAACTTTCATCTGGACTGCCTACTTCTTCTGAGGGATCTTAAACAAAAGACTGAGATTTGTTCTGAGGAAAATCTATTATCAAGTAGGATAGAGGCTGAAGGCGAGGAGAGACAAGAACCAAAAAATTCTAGGTGTAGTCAGTTTGGCTACTATGGTGTGTTGAAAATGCCAATTTTCTCAAATAAGATTGAAATATTAGGGAATGATTTGAACATAATGTGGATCTTTAGAATGTCTTACACACAATTGGTGAGAAATTGAAAGCAGAAACCACAGTTTGCATAACTAAACTGTTGAGAATGCACAAAGTGGCTCCCTCAGTCACCAAGCTTATTAAGAGCTGTGTCCATTCATGTTTGATCAGTCAGCACTTTGTGTGATTTCAGATACCCCAAGCTACAATCCTTCCAGCATTCAAGGACACAGGTCTTTCTTCCTCAAGGTAAACAGTTATATTTATTGCCATATAATATGTTCCTTAACAATTTATCATGTGCAAAACTGCTGCCATTTTTATTTGGTTCTAATCTTTTATTTATATGCCACCAACATAATTTCAAATGTCATATCCCTGCCTTCATTTTCCCCACAGGTCCTGAAATTTTTATTGCCCAGGTTTGCATAGCATGATGATTTTTTGAGGAAGGCATATGTCACATTATAATAGAACTGACTGTATTTTTGCTATCCATGTATTAGGCTG
This sequence comes from Nannospalax galili, assembly GCF_000622305.1. Lineage (NCBI taxonomy): Eukaryota > Metazoa > Chordata > Mammalia > Rodentia > Spalacidae > Nannospalax > Nannospalax galili. The sequence continues at coordinate 1,569,946 of NW_008343971.1, forward strand.
CTGGGATGAAATTGCTTACAAGGAGGGGAATGTGGAGCACAACTTTTAACCTAATCGTTATTAATGAAACTCATATTCAGTAATAAGTATTAAAGAGAGACACTTTGGGTAAAAGTGTCTTTACAAAGCTATCTTTACATTAAATGGCCATGAATTTACTCTGTAATGTACTTTCTTCTCTTCATAGCATTAAAAAAAATCTCATTAGGCAGGGAGGAATGATCACTATTCTTCAACACTACATGTGCGACAATATTATCTGTTCTTGTTTTAAAAAACAATTTACTGAGAACTTCATACATGCATATAAGGTGTTTTGATCAAATCCATGCCCACTCCCTCCCCTCCAACTCCTCGCATTTCTCCTCATCACTTTTTTTCTGATAACTTCATGTGCTCTTTCTTCTTCTTTGATTTGTTTATTTTCATGGGGCTTTTGGGTACTCCAGCATTCCCCCCTCTGAAGAGGTAACCCTAAAATATTTTAAGGATTAGATACACACTCCCAAATACTTTTGACATTTTTGGCCTTTGGAACAGAGTATGTTGCTAAGAGGCCCAAGGACATTTTGACTTTTAGCCAAGAAACTGGCTACATTTCTTTGGGGTCTTTTTACCCTAACTGCCTAGCCAATTCCTACCTCCTATTCTTATCACACCATCCTCTGAAGAGGTTACCCAAACTGCCAATAGAGAATAGGGATGCTGACTGCTTGGCCTTCTTCCATGCTGAACAGGGATGCTGGGTGAGGCAATTGGAGTATCCCTTCAGTGGGTCCATCTAAAAGACTCCCAAATTGTACAAGTCTAATCTCTAAGGGGAAAAGAAAGTCCTTGAATC
>NW_008343971.1:1571040-1572996 GCF_000622305.1 Nannospalax galili
TTTACACTTAAGGTCATTTGAGGATCTGTTCCTCAGGGGTCACACAGGCTTGGGAGGAGCTCCTGGCTCCTTTCTTTTACCAGTTCCATCTATGTGAAGGTAAGTCAAAGGTCCTGTTTGACCATGTCTGGCTTCATTTGGAAGCATGAGTGAGATGTTTCCTCTCAGTTGACCCTCCTCTTTGCAGAGTGGACATTTGTTCAAGTCCATCTCATGGGGTCTCCATGTCCTCCCTGAACAAGAGGACAGGTGACTCATCACAGTTATAGGACATTTTGAAAGATGTTCCATAGTCCCCTGGAACTCAATCGACCTTGGAGGGCAAGGGGCAAAAACTGTCCTTTAAGTCCCTCAGGCCACATTAGTATAGGCCTCAGACTATGATTGTTAAACATCCAATAAGGTTAGTTCTACCAGTCTGATACCTTTAATTATCATGTGCTATGTAGGTAAGACTTGGGTAAAAAAACAATTATTCTCAGATAAACCTTGACTAGATATACAATTTGTTCCTTCAACTAGTTGACTAAACTATGACCATAGAAATTTTAAGATTATGTGAATATTATTTTTTCTCATCCTTTATACATCATAACAAATCTCAACAGACCTTCATCACTTGCTTAGGCTTTCTCATTTTTTCCATTTTGGAAAATATCTCCATTCCCATATCCTTTTAACATCTTTTACACTCTCATTTTCTTTTTTTGTAATTATGAGACATAATAGCATTAACAAATAAAATTTCCCTCTGCTGTGAGACTTCTGTTCCTAGAGATGCTAAGCAACGCTTATTCCCTTTTAAGGTTCTAGTGTCAAGCTAGTGTTTGATTAAAGTTTTACTGATGAACCAGTGAATTTATTGAACTTACTTACCAAGATAACTGAGGGGTTTCTGAGGTGTATGTAGGACCTGAGGGTATGCACATTGGAAAGATTTTACCCAGCATAGACCATTCCTTCTTTTTCTAGGCTTCCCCAGATTGTACACTTTAGCCCTCCCCAAATCCAGGAGGCCATGTGTTTTTAGCACCAAATTGCATACAGTTGGTTGGGAAGAGTGGCCTGATAATCTGGTGAGGGTCCAATGACCCTGCTTGGCCCTCCTTTAATGAATGAGCACAATCAACAACAAGCCCAATTGTGATGATATTTAGCAGTCAGGCTCAGCTGAAGTCGTGATGATGGTAGTTATTTCATGAAGAAGGGACTGCTGTATAGCATCATCTTATTAAAAGGACCTGGAGTTTAAAAGGATTTGGTGCTATGAGCCACATATGAGGGAGAATATATGTCATTTGTTTTTCTGAGTCTGTGTTACTTCACTTAGTATAACAATTTCTAGATCCATCCATTTACGTGCAAATGTCATTATTTCATATTTCTTTACTGCTGAATAGAACTCCATTGTTTAAATATACCATATTTTTGTCAACCACTTGTGAGTTGAGGGGCGCTTAGGTTGCTTCCATCTCTTAGCTATTGTGAAAAGAGCAGCAGCAAATATGGTTGTACAAGTGTCTCTACAATAGGATGAGTCCTTTGGATATACGCCAAGGAGTGGTATAACCACATCATATGGCAGGTTCATTTTTAGGTTTTTAAGAGCTCTCCATACTTTTCCATAGAGGTTGCATGAGTTTGCAATCCCACCAGCAGTAAACGAGCATTCTCCTTTCTCCACATCCTCTCCAGCATTTAGTATCATTTGTTCTCTTGATCCTAGCCAGTCTGATTGGGGAAAGGTGATACCTTAGGGTGGTTTTAATTTGCATTTCCCTAATTACTAACAATCTTGAACACTTTTTGAAATGTTTGTTGGCCATCTTTATTTCTTCCTTTGAGAACTCTCTGTTTAGATCTTTAGCCTATCTTTTAATAGGGTCATTTGGTTTCTCAATTCTTTGTTTTTTGAGTTCTTTATATATTCTGGATGTTAAACCTCTGTCAGATGTG
>NW_008343971.1:1573050-1578939 GCF_000622305.1 Nannospalax galili
ATTTTTTTGTTTCTTTTGATAAACAAGTTTTTTGGTTTAATGAGGTCCCACCTTTGTTGATTGCTGTCCTTAATTCCTGAGCAACTTCTGTCTGATTTAGAAAATCCTTTCCTACACCTATATCTTGTAAGTTACTGCCAATCTTTTCTTCTACCATTTTTTTTTCAGTTTCAGATTGAAGTCTTTGATGCATTTGGAGTTGACTCTTGTGCAAGGTGAAAGATAGGGATCTAGTTTCATTTTTCTACAGTGGAGATCCAGTTTTTCCAGCACCATTTGTTGAAGATGTTGTCGTTCCTCCATTGTGTGTTCTTGGCATGTTTGTCAAATATCTGGTGGCTGAAATTGCATGTACTCAGGTTTGGGAAAGACCACAAACTTAGAACTTAGTTTCTCTAAAGTACTTCTTTTTCTTAATTTAAATATACTACTTTTACTAATATTTGAGAATTTCATATGACATATTTTGGTCATAATAACTCTCAGATTCATACCCACCCCTCCTCATCTTTGTGTCATCTTTTTTTATTAGTTCATCAAGTTCAATTTGTGGTGCCCACATACTCATGGATGTGGGGTCATCCACTGGAGTTGGCCCACCTACCAGAGGCCATACCCTTAAAGAAGCCATTAATTTTCAATAGCCCCTCAGCTAAGGGAGGGGGCTTCTGAGGCCCCTCATCTCTCCACGCTGGAATGTTAACTGACTTGATCTTGTTCAGGTAACCACAGCTGCTATGAGTTCATGAGTACAGCAATCCTGCCATGTTTAGAAGACACTGTTTCACTCTGGTTCTCCTCAACCTCTGGCTCTTATAACCTTCCTGCTCCTTTTCCACTATGCTCACTGAGCCTTGGGCAAGGGTGTGAAATAGATGTCCCATTTGTGGCTGAGCACTGCACAGACACTTCTCTGCACTTTGGCCAGTTATGAGTTTCTGCAATAACTACCATCTACCGCATAAAGAAACTTTTCTGATGAGGTCTGAGAGCTAAGACACCTATTCTTAATAGTAGGCACACTGCCAAGAGATACTAATTAGTCAAGGAATATTTATTAAGTGTCTGCTGTGTGCCAGGAATTCTGTAAAGTGCTGAGCCATCGGACTCTCACAGCAAGAGCTGGAAAAAAAAATGGAAGAAAAAACCCCACAATGCTAAGGGCAGCATTTTTGATCATTACACTTGTGGTTTTAGGATCATATTGTTAGGATAATGCATTAGGTCTATGTGAACTTTAAAGGTTATCTGTCTTTAATGTCCCTTCATCAACCATCACAATTGGTCAATCAACTTATAATGAACCATTTGAATCTGACATTACCAGCTCACTTAGTGGTGCTATATATTATTCTGAAAGCATAAGAAGAGGTGACTGTGAGCCTACCTCCAGCTCCTAGACAGTAAATCCAGAAAGCCAGTCTCATGAATGGAATGTGGGAATGAAGTTCAAACAGTAAGTTAGACTCACTTTAACTTCATATTTTTTCTCAAAATGACCCAATTGTCCAGCCTCTGTACAAGATTTATACTGCTCCCCTCTAAGCAGGTGTCTAGCTCTTCCCTGGCCTCCATTGACAAAATGTCAGAAAATATATAGTACCCTTAAAGAAGCCATTAATTTTCAATAGCCCCTCAGCTAAGGGAGGGGGCTTCTGAGGCCCCTCATCTCTCCACGCTGGAATGTTAACTGACTTGATCTTGTTCAGGTAACCACAGCTGCTATGAGTTCATGAGTACAGCAATCCTGCCATGTTTAGAAGACACTGTTTCACTCTGGTTCTCCTCAACCTCTGGCTCTTATAACCTTCCTGCTCCTTTTCCACTATGCTCACTGAGCCTTGGGCAAGGGTGTGAAATAGATGTCCCATTTGTGGCTGAGCACTGCACAGACACTTCTCTGCACTTTGGCCAGTTATGAGTTTCTGCAATAACTACCATCTACCGCATAAAGAAACTTTTCTGATGAGGTCTGAGAGCTAAGACACCTATTCTTAATAGTAGGCACACTGCCAAGAGATACTAATTAGTCAAGGAATATTTATTAAGTGTCTGCTGTGTGCCAGAAATCTGTAAAGTGCCGAACCATCGGAACTCTCACAGCAAGAGCTGGAAAAAAAAATGGAAGAAAAAACCCCACAATGCTAAGGGCAGCATTTTTGATCATTACACTTGTGGTTTTAGGATCATATTGTTAGGATAATGCATTAGGTCTATGTGAACTTTAAAGGTTATCTGTCTTTAATGTCCCTTCATCAACCATCACAATTGGTCAATCAACTTATAATGAACCATTTGAATCTGACATTACCAGCTCACTTAGTGGTGCTATATATTATTCTGAAAGCATAAGAAGAGGTGACTGTGAGCCTACCTCCAGCTCCTAGACAGTAAATCCAGAAAGCCAGTCTCATGAATGGAATGTGGGAATGAAGTTCAAACAGTAAGTTAGACTCACTTTAACTTCATATTTTTTCTCAAAATGACCCAATTGTCCAGCCTCTGTACAAGATTTATACTGCTCCCCTCTAAGCAGGTGTCTAGCTCTTCCCTGGCCTCCATTGACAAAATGTCAGAAAATATACCAGCTTACCATTCCTGCTTTCTTGCCCCACATATAGTATTTATTTTTTTTAACCATACTTTAAATATAGTTTGTACCCTCCAAATTTCATGTTGAAATTTGATTAGCATTGCTGTGATCTTTAAGAGGCAATTAGGTCAGCAAGGTAGATTTCTTTTTCAAGACTGAGATGAAGACTAACTTTAAAAAAAAAGAATATTAAGATAATTCTTTTTACTGCTAAAAATGATCCAAAAGAAAGTGAAAAGATTAATTGTGTAAGAGGAGGTAGTAATTGCAAGTTCTTTACATGGACAAAAAAAAAGCAATCAATTAAAGAAGAAAACTCAGTCTATTCACAGAAAAATAGGTCTTAACTTGTTAGCTTCTGGAATCTTTTAAGAATTCCAAATTTCTCATATGCATATACCCACACACAGACAAACATATACACATTAGTAAAAGTAAAATAAATCTTTTAAAAGAAGAAGGGTACTTGAGAGATGGCTTACTGGTTAAGAGTCCATTCTACTCTTACTTCCCAGGACCCTTGTCAGGCCTCACAACTGCTTATAACTCCAGCCCCAGGGAATACACACACACACACACACACACACACACACACTATTAAAAACTGAAATAAATCTTTGAAAAAAAGAGTTCCAAATTTCCATACACAAAAACTTCTAGTTTTTACTGTTTTTAAAAAATTTTAATTGAGCTTCTGTAATCTCATACAACAGTTCTGAATCAAATCCAGACACCCTCCCCATCCATGCCACCCCTACCCCCCACCAGACCTCAGGCATTCTGCCATACATGCCAAGTCCTATTCATTCAGGCATTTGTACCCAAACGTCTTTTCAGTGAAAACTCACCCACTGGAGTCTAGTCATCCCATCTAGTGGTAAGTCAGACTCTCCCTCACCCAGCAGCAATAAGTCTCCAATAGTTCTTAATCTAGAACCCATCCACTACCCATTTCTCACCTCTCCTTTGGGCTCTTGTTTAATTGAGTTGATACAGGTGCTGTACTTGATGCCACCATTGCCACAAGTTCACATGTACAAGCTTCCAGTGGCCTGGAAGCCTATGCTTCAATGTGTTCGAGAACCAACCCTGGCTCTTACAATCTTTCCACCCCTTCTTCCACAATGGTCCCTGAGCTGTGGGTAGATGAGGTTCCACAGAAGAGTTCTATCCTACACTCTACAGTCTCTTATTCTTTAAAACTTGGTCAGTTGTGGCCTTCTGTGTACATCACATCCTGTTGTTTAAAGAAGCTTTACTGGTGAGAGTTGAGGGATGCATTAGTTTTCTCTCTACTTCTTGCTCCACTATGTTCCATAAGCCTTAGTTGTAGAAGTTCAACTCTAGATGTGCCACCTAGTACTAAGCCTCTCTCAGACATATGTTCTCTGTGTCTGACCAGATGTACAATTCTGCAGTAGCCTCCATCTGTTGCAAAAAGAAGCTTCTCTGATGAGTGGTATATGGTATGTTTGTCTGTAAATATAAGGATTGATATTTAGCATATAGTAAGAAATTTCATTTGTCTAGAGATATGAAAGAGATAGGGTTTTCTCTAGGCTCTATGTCCTCTCTGCCATGTGTATTTGACTGAGTTTACAGTGCCATCCATAATTTCCCTCCCACTGAGAGGGCTTTAAGTCCAATTATATGGCTGTTGATTGTGCCCACTCCCCCCAGATGTCAGTGCCACTACTGCACCAGTAGTGGTAGTTTGCCATGTCAGTCATTACAGTTATTAGGCTTTAGGGATGGGTTGGCCCGTTGGTTGTTTTTCTCCCTCGGCAGTTTGCATATCATCATCTAGCATTATGATAGCCAAACTTTGGTTAGAAAGCTTCCAGTTCAGTTTCCACTCCGCTGCATCAAGTCCTGTATCCCAAGTATATCCTATCTTCAACAGTAGGGTCTTATCTACTAATTCTGGGAGATAACCAAGAGGTTTGGCACTAGCCTGTGTTATTTTGGGAGTCTCCTGGAACACCTTCACCAACCACTCAAAGGGAAGTCTCTTCTATCTGTCTGGTTCTTTGCCAAGCAGCTCCCATGTATACATACGTATTAATGTAATTAGCCACTCAAAGGGAGGTCTCTTCTATCTGGCTTGCTCCTTGCCAAGCAGCTTCCATGTATACATAGGTATTAATGTTCAAGTATTGTACGTACATTTTTTACAATGTGTTTGAACATAAAACCATCCAATTAACTGGCCTTTCAAGTTGTGATAAAATGATTGCTTTCAAATTGAGACCAAAGGCCTCAGAGTACATAAGCCAGCTGAGTGAAGCTGCCTTTCTAGAGCCTCAAGGCATTGCATATGTCTATAAATTCAGAAGCAAAATGGGCTGGAATCCCTCCTGATTCTAGTTATACCAATGTTCCTTAGTCCTTACTCCAGGCATTTACATCATTTACATTCTGGGACATTATTCAAGTCTTGAATGGAAAATAAGAACTTCCTGCAGAGAGTGACCCTGGAGAAAGAGTATAAAACTTTGTTATACAAGTCCCCCCTCCCCTAGCATTATTGTATGCACTGAAATTCAAATTCTGGAGCAGACAAGCACACAGTATTATTTTTAATTTCATCCATGCTTTCAATCATGTACCTACTGGATATATCAGGCTCTGTATTTAGCAGTGAGAATGCAAGGTTAAACATGGTGGACTTTACCTCAAATGTTTATTAGGCAAAAGGAGAGAAATGGTAGCGAATCAAGGACAGGTTACTTGTATGAAGTGATATGACCAAGAACCTGACTTGATAACCACTAAGGCTAAGCTTGGTCTAATGATAAATTCTAAATAGTGAGCAAGTCTTAAGAAGTGACACGCAGAATGAGACACAAAAATATCTCTGGTTCTTAGAAATATAGCATTTGCAATTCTTCAGGTCACTGTGCAATTTCTCATTTACAATATATTTTTAGCCAAGAAGTTGCTTGGGTATAGGTCTAAGAGTAACAATTAAGGGCCTTTTCTATTCTAGTCCTCAGACTTAGGAAAAAAGGCTTCAGAAATTAGTAGATGTGAAAGACATTATCATTGAAATCTACCTGATGACTTTATATCCATGCTCGATGCCAAGGAGCTCAGAAATTAACCAACTGCGACTAGTAACAATCTGATATATATAGATTAGATGTGCAAACATCTTAGCATCAATTGCATTATAAATGAAGTTTTCTGCATGAAACTCTGTATTTTAATAATGAAATGGAGATCTTTTTTAAAGGTTAAAACCTCATTTAATTTATGTCTTATAGGGTTTATACTGAGTACAATATTGTATAACT